>NC_051180.1:151698547-151778546 GCF_013339695.2 Rhipicephalus sanguineus
ATGCCTCCGATCCTGGGGCAGTGCAAAACCACGGTAGGTGCAAACATTTAAAGGGGACGTGGGAGGATCGTTACACGACTGACAAGAAAAGATGAGATGGCTTTCGCCCTCCAGTTTGAGTTTTGAATGTGAATTTTCTTTTGGTCGCAGAGACAAGGCAAGGGAGTATGAGGCAGCCACAGATGCAAAGGATTTTGGCTAAATGCAGTTTTAATAAGAAAATATATTGACATTAAGCTGATGCCTTTCTCGAAGTGCGCCTTCTGTCACAGTACTTACACTTGACGTGCGGTTTTGCGCTCTGATACGTTTCAACGCAGTAGTGTTTCGCAGAAATTTCGGTCCGGCGTCGTGGCTGTGAGCGAAGAATCAGCGTTGTTCGTGACCGAAACACGAGAAAGAAGCATAAAAACAAAATAGGTACCTTTGGTTCCAATGAGAAGCGAACCCATGCTTCCTGCGGGACAAGCAGGTGTTCGACCACAAAGCGACGACATTGCTTGAAACCCTCCGAAAAACAATTTGAATGTCTTGTAGTGGGACGAGTCTGCCTAAGCATGTATATTGCGTAGCGCTAGCGTAGAGTCCCGCCAGGTGGTCAACACATGTGATTGCGAAAACGAGTGGGTATTTTAAGGCCCACCCATTACAAATGGCGAATATTATCATTATCACCGGCAAATGCATCAACACACGAAGTGAGCAGCTGCGAGGTGTTCGCGTGTGCCTTACGGACGTGTAGGGGCCTTCGCTATGCGCAAAAACAAGAATTATGGCGTAGTCGCGCCTTTAAAAACTGCACTTGCATAAGGCATCTAGGGTGTTTTGAAACGGCCAATGTTATGCGCACAGACTCGTTTCCTTGCGCCACGGTTCAGGCATCCACCGGAACTAATTCTAGGCCAGCAGTTGAGAAGGGATGCGCACGAGGACCGTTTACGCATCGCATTTACTCTTGGACGAAGCTCAAGCGTCCGCCAACTATTTTTTGTTGCAATATGCGCAGTCCATCGAAGTTTACGACGCCTAGATTTGGTCTATCGCTTTGTATTTGCGCTAGTGGTGCACTTTGTGCCATTTCATTATTGCCTACGTGGAAAGGTTTCAGAAATGCCACCTTGTCTGTGTCCAAGCGCACATGCCTGTGTGAAGTAATGAAACATAAAAGTTAGATGCAGCGAGAACATAAGAGCAATAGAAAAAACACGTAGAAAGAAACAAAGGACAGGCAGAACAGGAGGACGACGACAGAACTCTTATTCAAACCGATGACTATGGTTTCCTCAGTCGCACGGAGGCGACGACGTTTAGTCGGCCAGAGCCCCCTGCTCCGGCGGCTGCTCTGCGCGCCCCGTGGTTCATACCTGCTCGTCAGAGTCGGATCTGAGCAGTGCGGCCTGCCACTGCTGCTGGTGGTAATTTGCAAGCCCTTTGGCTACCATGCATACGTGTACTGGGCATCGCAAAGTATGTGAATGGGGTCGGTCCGGGGGGGGGGGGGCTCGGCACAGTTGCACTGAAGTGTAAATGTGGTGGGATAGATGTAAAAGTACAGAAGTGGTGTTGGAAAGGAGCCCATCTGGAGTTTTCCTCCGCACGAGCTCCTGCCGTTTAGATAGCGATACGTGCCCGGCCAATCTAATGTTGCTTAATTTCGTCATACTTCACCATACGGTCGTCGCGTGTCGACGCCTAATCCTCTATCGATTGTCCCTTCCGACCGGGTTGGCCATAAGCTCGGGAAGCGAAAGCTCGAGCCTGATAGGGGCCTGCCAGACCGGGTAAGTCGGGAACTGGTGTCCAAATAATTTGGACAGTGCGATGATTGTATTATCTGATTCAGAATTTCATTAACCCGTATTGTAATTACAATAGCGGATTTAGGACAGATATGTTTATAATTCCCGCAGCGTTGGCATGGCCAAGCAACGGCCGCCTTTTGCCTCCTCTGGATTAGGGTTTTGATCGATCCTTCCGATACGACTTGCCCGTGCAAAGTTCAGCACGGTGACCGAAAACCGCGTCCGTGGTCTCGGCCGGCAACCAACATACCATACGCCGTTTTTTATTGGGTTTGAAAGCGGGGTGCTGGTGCTTGCCTCGTTCATCCGCCTTTCAGGTGATAGGCCGGATTAATAATCCGAGGTAGTTAGAATTCTGATGTGATCTCAGCACAGTGGATATATTGGTTTTCGGAAATAAGGTAACGGATGCCGACTTCTGCAAGAGTATAGACCTATGGAAAATGCTCCCGTCTGTCGGAGGTTTGACGAAGCTAACCGATTCAGCACCATGTTGAAAGCTTGTTCTGATCCTGGTTGCTGTCGCGCTATGACTTCTTGATTGCATCTCCTTTGGGGCATAAAATCGGGGCATAAAAATGTCAGACGATTGTGTAAGGACTTGCACAAGTTACCGGCATTCCTAGTTATTTACGCTGACAGTTTTTCATGTAAGAGACTGCCTCACAGCGAGAAGAAGGTACAAGTTTGCCACCCAGCCCACAAGTAGGCTGCCACCGTTGAAAACGAAGTTTTGCTCTATAGGCTATAATCTTGTCTACCTGTTTTCAGTGTAAAAAGTGTGTTAGATCTGAATACCATGCGTGTGGTAGTATGGTTGGAAGGAGATTCTAGCGCGCTACACGGCTAGGGACAGCGATGAGCTGCATAAAAATGCTGTTGAACCAATTTGAAAGCGTATTCATAAGGAACAGCCTACTTCAACCAGATGTATTGTGAATTTAATTTTAAATAGAGCCTTGTCCTCTATTATGCTTCAAGCAAAAAATATTTCGCTGCTGTAGTCACCGAAGTATGTTATGTAGAAAATTACTGCATGATTAAAATGTAAAAAATTCGGCAGATCCACGACCGTGGGAGTAGATGTTATGCGAAGCATGCGGGCGGGTAGGTGACTGTGGCGTAACTTTTTTTACTGAGCGACACGTTACAAAATGACGCTAAAGATTTGTATAAATTTTATACGCACAATATATATGTTGAAGAGACGGATAGTGTTATATAACCAGTTGTTTACGGTTGGGTAACGCTGCCAATGGCAACGTGGGTATTACCAACACAGAAGCGGTAAGCTGATATGTAGTGCTTATACGTGTCTCGAGAACGCACGCACGTTTCACGAACCCGTCTGCATTTGTGCAAGAAGTTCTTGACAGTTCTTGAACACAAGGGCATCATCACCGTGATCAGTGAGCACCAGCAGCTGGTCATGATTGTTAGAGGATCCGGTCTTGATCATGGTGACGAGGGTCCATGTGTATTGAAGTATGTGGTATAGTAGAGCTGTTGGAATTCGTGGATGCCCTGCAATTTTCGTCGACAAATTGTCTGTCGACAGAGGCGCCGACATGTTGGAACCTGAAGCCACCCTTCGGGTTGGTGTGGTATAGGCCGTCGAGACTGGTAGGCCTTGATAGTGCTACGTAGGCCACATCAGGATGGTGTTTGTCGTATTCGTAGACTACCTGGGCGTATGTGGCCTACGTAGCCTAGTCTACAAAGCGGCTGTCAATCAATCTGGCATCATCCTAGGTCAGCATGAGGCCATCACAGCCTCGTAAGAAATGAAGAGGGCACTGCGTTCTGGTGAATGAAGTGCACTTCACGATGCGGTGATGTGGATATCATATGTAACTTTCGTTAATGTATTCTCTGGGTCGAGCAATGCTTCATTATAGCTTGCTGAATCATAGGAATACAAACGTAATGTTTATTAGACTGCAATAAATGCGGAGCCAACACTGGAACCACACACGCTAATCTGATATGACGCCTGTATCCTAGGATTACACATCGTAGGACTATCATGTAGTGTTTATTGCTTTCTTGTAAAATTAGATAGCCAGCACCAGAATTACAATTGACGCTGCACCCTTATTACGCCTGCGTAGGCTGTCTTTCCAAACCAGTTTATTGACCTGGCGTGGCTCAGGGGTAGAATACCTAATTGCCACGCAGAATGCTTGGGTTCGATTCCTGCTGGGATCCTAATTTTCATTCTTTCCATTCGTTGAGTCAACGATGCCGACGTTGGTTTTCCTTAATGCTCTAGCATTTAAGTTACCAATGTCTGTTCTCGCCGTTAGTGGGTAGATATAAACTGTCAATCACCTGTGGCGCATACCCGTACACCGCGGCCCATGGTAAACGGGTATGTGCCACACGTGTCAAGTGGAAAGGGTTTGACGACGTACTCGACAGGATTTTAAAGTTATTCATGTCATGACCCGGCAGTCATATTCGTCAAATCCTCTTGCCCTCCCATGCAAATTTTGGTGTACACCAAGTTAAGGAGGCGATCATGAGAGCACCCAGACGTAGGCGGCTAGATAGATAGATAGATAGATAGATACGTAGATAGAAACGCTCAAAGTACCAGAGGTTCGCTAAGAAATGCTTCGCATTTAAAAAATACACTTATGCACGTGAAAAGGGAAAATGAAAAGTGTTAGTTGCTCCGAGAAATAGGTGCCGGTTAGCTGGCATTTTACTGAATATCCTACCGACATGTGCTCGTAAATAACACGATACGCCAAGAATATTCGCCTTCACATCGTCGCTTTCGGGGCCTACGGGCGCCTTACCATTTCAACCCGTTTCCGCAAGGCAGTTTTGCGTCGCCGAATGAACGCTTGCGAAACAACCTCAGCGTAACCAACGGTAGCGCACCAACGGTCGAGTAACACAATTGCCGGAACAGCATTTTTGTCAATTTCACACGAAAGGTGCTACACACAAGCATCTGTTAACATTTCATAGCAGGGGTGAATACATGATTTTTCGAAGGGGATCAACTTCTGGGAGTGCCTGACATGTGCTTTTTTGGGGTATAAAAAACGAGTAAGGGGTGGGGGGGGGGGGGGGGAGGTTGAGGCCATCTGGGCCGCCCTTTTGAATTTCGAAGTGATAGCACATGAAATGCTTGAAAATACGCATACTGAATCAGTACGCGCGCAAAGCATCCCACCAAATGCTACCTTGATAAACTCCACAATCGAAAATTAACCACAAACGACACGCTGCAGCACAATCGGTCCGTCGCTAAGAATCAATGACGCACTCGGCCTACTGTCTAACATGCAACTGTTATCGCAATGTAATAAAGTAATGGCCGGTGTGAACAGCAGCGCAGGCATGCGCGAGTAGCCGCGATGTATCTTTGAAGCTCGTACATAAAGCTGCGGTTGTATGTGCGTGCAAGCACACGGCGCGATAACGGTCTGGCTCCGGCATGACACGAAAGAATGTTCTCTGATGAGTTTCCTCAACCTGGGCAACACGACACATGAAAATATGTCGGCATTGCCGTTCCTATCAGCCGCCACATGTTGATACGTGCGCTCCGTGTGGGCACATGCGGAGCGCGCTTAGCCTTCAAAATGGCGGAAACGCGCATGGCGGCCGCTAGACGGCAGCAGATTTGCATAAGGTCTATAGCGACCGGCTGGAGTTCGCGATAACTTATTGTACTGCTCGGCGAGGTGGGCCTCCACCATCTCCTCTAAAGTATTGTTGAGTCCCAGGGCGAAAACTATCGATGGAGATGCGTATCGGTAGGCCGAGAGCTAACCGATTCAAGAAATATTAATCGTTAAGAGTCGCGTTATTTGTTGCACCGAGCTAAAAGGCATTTCCGTTTTAGGGGCCGTTGAGAATCACAGCGCATGAAAATTGTTCACGGGAGGGCGCTCTCCATGAATTAAATCCATTCCAACTAGCCCAGTTCTCTGCTTTATTGCAAGGAAGCAGCAATCTTTTAGCGCGAAATTAATATACTGCTTACATTTTATTTCTCTAAAGCTGATAGCAGCTAATAGTTAGGTTTACATGGATCTGCATAATTAGGAGCTATCAGGTTGCAGTTACTCACAGCTGCACCGTCACATTAATGAAGATCAGTGGCACGGACAATGCGTGTTATCAAAGATTCAAAGTGCGTTGTGCTTATAGGGTAAGGGCCATCACAAGTACAGTCTACAGTAAACTAAACAAGAAAGAAGCTCAGGGTAAAATGGCGGCTTGAATTGATGAGATACCACTGCAATACCTACAAGGCTATACTCATATAGGATGCAATTACGCGTTTCACACGAAGCATGAAGTGGTTGGACTCAGCAGCTGACTGAAGCATATGGTTATGCAGCTTTGGATAGAGCTCTTGAGCTCTCTTGAAAGCCCTGTCATAGCTGACGCTATTAAGAAAGCAGCGACATTCTCCTTCTCTGGAGCCCAGGGTGCCACTAAGCTTTTCTTGCTGCCAGATTACTTTCTCTGCTGTCTGAAAGGTGTATATCGTACAAGATGGTGGCGTCTGTAGATCGCCGCGGTTTTACCACGGACTTCTGCTTGACACTGAGGCGACCTGCGACCTGCAGACCAAGATGTGACCGTGAATGAGCGCTTTCCTAAAAGTGTTCATCTTGTGAAAAAGCAGAACAATTTCAGCTGCATTACCATTCACGAAAATGAGTTTATATTCTTGAAAATATCAAGCAGGACAAAATGTCTAAAAATGCGATAACTGCAGTGATGAAAGAAAAGTCACTGTTACTTAAGACCATGCCGTTGTTTTTCCTGTGAACTTTAAAAGCGTTGTGGCCGCCACATTTAATCTGAAGAACTCTAAGCTCCATCCAAGGTCATTGGCAGCTAGTCTCACTTCTTTGGCAAAAGAAGGATATAAGACGAGTCCAGTCTAGTTTGTATTGGCTCAAATTTACTCCCGTGCTTACAAAACAAAAAGGAAGGAATCGAGACGACATTGCGAAGCACTCGCAATCAAATGGCGTTTTACTCATGGAACAAACGCTTTTATTCAGACGCTAAAATGTATCTTGCATATGGATTTCGTCATTACTCCAAAGAGCACTGTATGAGTTAATGGAAGACTAAAACGGTTATGATGCAGTCAAGATAAGGCTTTAACGACATTGTCGCTGCGAAGGCTAAGATTTGTGGCTTGATGAATTTTCGATCGATCACTTGCACACGCTGTCGGCATGCTGCTACGTGTTCATCAGGCTTCAAAGAGCTAAAATTGAGAGGGAAATAATCTTGCTGTAACGTAAACATTATTGTACTCGCGCATAGTTAAAATGTAAGAGCTAGCATGCATAGAAGATTGGCTAACACAATGTCAAGGCACTGATGGTGCATTAGTATGTGAAATATTATCATGAAAGCTTAGTCATATCTTTGATTTCCCGTCAGTAAGCGTGTTTGTTTCAACAGATGTCTCTGTGGCGAAACACAGTAGACCTACAAGCCACAAACAGCGGCACTCATGACGACAACGATGGATGGGGCTTTCTTGCCTTTCAATCATGATTTTTTCTAGCAATTAAGAGTTAAGGTAGCATGCCAACATAACGCGAACACATTATTACATTTGTAAATATGGGAATAAATACTTCACGCAGTGATTCACCATTTATCGGCACACATTTACCCTTGTGTCGATAGTGGGGTATGGTTACGCCTTCCGTCTAAGTAAAATGACTGTAGCAATTAAGGGTCGCACAGATATTCTTGAGTTCCATATTTTTTTTACTATACATGCTATGCATTACCGAATAAACGTTTTACGACTCATTGCAGTGCATTACGAGAGCTATGGCATCGACGTGAAGTTGTAACAGCTTAATCACTCTAGGTTCGTGCACTTGCACTCTATGTTCCTGACACCATGAATAAAAAATAGTGAGACAAATAAAGAAATACTCTGATACTTTACAGATGACCTTGGAGTCGGTGAATCACCACCTCGAGACGTGCGAGTTTAACAGGGCTCTGTGCCCCGACTGTGGAGCTCAGATGCGCGCTTCAGAGCTGTCGTCGCACCAGCTTGAGCAGTGCTCCAGCGGCTGGTGCGTTGCACCCGTGGCTGCTGCTTCAGCCTGTTGGCTGAGCGACAGCGAGACCACAACTGCATCTACGAGATGCGCAACTACATCAGCTCGCTGGAGCAGACGCGGGACATGCTTCGCCACCAGCTGGACCACACACTGCAGTGCCTGTCTCGCCTGCAACGCCAGATCAGAGAACTGGCCGTCAGGGTGGAGGCGTGCGCTGTGCGCGTACGTGAACTGGGCGCCGCTCCATCTGCACAGAGGGCACATATGCGCACCGAGGGTCCGCCGAAGGTAATTATTTCACTCAGTCAATTCCTTCTTACGTTTTCATGGCAACGCTAGAGTCGTCTGCTAGGTGAATCGGTTGAAGGCCATTGGATGCGTGGTGGCTTGGCAATGGAGTGAAAGAAAATAGTGAAGTTTAAATGAGCATGAAAAATTGCCAGAAAGTGGCAATTATTGCGTCAGTAGAAACGTTCCAGTAGTATGCGCGAACTGTAAGCACGAAGGCAAGAATGGCAAATAAAATAAGGAGTGTGGAAGCACGCAAGTTAAGAAATCTTCAAGGAAGGAAAACATTGCCATTCATCCCTTTGTATCACAGTTCTACTCTAGGAACCCAGATGGAATTCTGACCGAAGGCATTTTTTATATTAGGAGAAAAACTTTACTTCTTGATTGCTCGGATAGTAGAGCGGCCGCGCCGAAAAGCAGTTGCTTCAGCGCTTTACCCCGAACGAGGACTATTTCTCTCTGTCATTAGAACGGTAGCTGGAACAGGGACACATGCTGAAACAAGAGCGTGCACACACACGCGCACACGCACACACATGCTCATGCGCACACGCGCACACGCAGGTTTCTTGGTATTCACAGCGAAGCAACTAATGGCATGAAACCCATTCAGGGCAGCCTGAGAAGCGTGTAAAGATCGGGGACTATGATGGCAAACTTGCACTGCCTCTCAGAATTTCCATGACACGTTCAGGATTGACTGCCTCACGTACATCGAGGCATACTTTGGGTGGGGTGGGATAAAACTCTTTTTAAAACGGTATTCAGGAAAGCGCATGAATATTTTCCGTACGGGATCGCGGCTGGAATATGTTGAGGGGTCCGCGTGCTATGTCACAAAGCTTTCTTTCTTATTCTGGGCTTTGACTTGCCGAGACGACGATACGATTACGAGACACGCCGTAGTGGGGGACTGCGAGTTACTGTTGACCACCTGAGAATACGCAGTTTAACTGCATTTCGCCCTCGTCGAAACAGGCCGTCGTGCCGCGAATGAAACCCGCGTCTCGACTTTGGCATTGCGACACCTTACCTGTTGAGCTATTACGGTGGATGTTTCACAGAGCTGAAGCAACGGTTGTCTCCATTGGCGTATGCGAAATGCTGCCATTATATTAGACAATAGGAGCGGGCTTCACGTCGTGCGTCACAGGGTCGTGTATTTTTCATAAATGTGACGCATCGGAATTTGTCTTAGGCCTGCATGCGTTGCAGGCTCGGCAAACTACTTCGATTAGTAAGCTTTCAAAATTGAAACGCCAAAGAAAATATTTACGCGGTTCTGCATTTGTGATATGGTTTACTTCGGTCATAACAGCGATAATGACTGATAGGCACTAGCGAATCGGCGAGCACTAGGTCTGTATGTTCACCTAAACTGAAATGCCCGTAAGCTTGCACGTTAATAACCTCTGTTTCTCAAAGTAAATCCGGCTTACTCAGATACGGCGTGCCTCACAATGATCGCGTGGTTGTGGCCCATAAAATGAGCGATTTATTTTAGCGTATACGATTTCTTTAGCGTTGATCGCTAGGGGTCTTTGCGGTGTAGTCTAAACTCGAAGATTCCACTTGTGACACGCATGCATATCCGTTTCATTAAACGTAAAATTTTCGGTTCATATTTTAACAGGCCGATAAAACGAGCCCAAATAAGCAAATGAATGCATGTTGCAGTGAGCAGTCTCATCGAAGCAAACTGGAACGCATCTGTTTATATACTTGATTCCTTACAGGCCCGTAGAACATTGTGTAATGAGGGCCTCAGTCATAAGTGTGTATGCGATCAAAATAAACAAGGACAAAACAAAGGACAACACAAGGTGCACAAAATAAGAAAAAAAATCTAACATACTGCATAATGTATATAACATATTACATAATTCATGATACATAATGCATACATAATCCATAATCTATACACATCAAGCTATGCTAAGTGACGACTCACATAAATGTGCACTTGGTGATGTAGCGTATCAGGGTTGGACAATGAAGCGAGGTTGTCTGACAGGTATTTCCATAATCTAATGGCGTGCAAGTGCTGATCAATATATAGAGTGTTAGGATATATTGCGTAAAATACAAATGACCTTGTAACCTTTTCGAAATGCGCGATGAGACATCGAGGCGTAAGGAACATGATTTACTGAAGTGTGGGAAGTAATACAGTAATATTTGGGAAGTAATATTTGGAAAGTAATACAAGTAGATCAATGTCACGGTGCCTACCTAATGGGTGTGTTGAGTTCGAATGAATGTTGAAGGCTGAATGTTTGATGAATGTAGGCTGACTGTATGCTGAACTGAATGAATTTCGTATATCACGTGCTTCCAACAGCACACGAATCTTTCGAATGAATTAAAACTGCTCCATTGGCACCGTCCACTGACCAGACGGAGCTGCGTTGCTCGCTGTGGGCCGTTTCAAGTTGGCTGACATTGGCCGCAAGGGGCAGGCAGAAAACAGGTGCTCGCACGCACCCCCCCTTCTGGCCCGGTCACAGTATGCACACTCATGCAGAGGCGGAGAGGCGCGCATCGCGTTTGATTTTGTCGCTCGGCCGTCTCAACGTTGCTTTTTTATCCGCTAGGCTATGTGTTTTGGCGCTACAGTCACACGTGAAAACTCGACTGCACGGTGCATTAATAGTAGAAGAGTTAGGTAACATCGCAAGGAACGGGACACGAAGTGCTTCGTCTGTCTGTAGTATAATTGTACCATTCCCTTACCTTGTATTCAATTTTAGATGCGAAGTAGCTTTTGCTCGGGGCTGTGTCCGACCTTCCATTGGCGACCGTCCGCTCGGGAACCATGTGTGAGAGAGTGGTTCGTGAAAGAAATGAAAAGGGGCGCTATTTTCTGCCTCCCGTCGTGGGGGCACGGCTCAGCGCCCTTAGGAATGGGAAGTGGAAGTAAAGATGATAGAAGAAAGGAAGATAGAAGGAGTGATTAGCGTGGCAAGAGTGTCTTGTCAACGAAGGCGGGAGCACGAAGCCAAAGGGCTTGTCTATAAGGTGGCGAGGTCCGCAGAAGCCGCAAACACGAGGAAGGCTCGCAGGGCTTGTAAACCATGTGCTGGCACGCGGTAGCGCGTTCTGGCCTGTGTAAGGGGCTAGGTAAGACGCTGTGGCCTCTCCCCTTTAGTCTGTCTCAGCAATCATGTGATGGCGTCGGGAACGAAATTCTGCAGGTGCGCGATGAACCAACGCGTTGTATCCTAGTCAGAATGCGCTGGCACGCGTTAGCGCGTACGCGCGATGAACGCACGTGCTCCCGCCTGGCGTGGCGATGAACCCGCGTGGCGTGCTCCAACAAGAGTTCGGGACGAGTGACAGCAACAGCAACTACAGTGAATTCATGGTGTGCTCCACTTGCAAGGACGCGTTAACATCGGGCAAGGTGCCAGTGATGAACGGAACTTTAAGTCGAGCTATGCGCTGCTTCGCATCCCCACATGGTTCCCTTTAGTGAGAGATGGTGTAATTTTTTTCTAATGTGCACCAACCAGTCCAAGTTAACACCTTATTGCTCTGACGTAGTCGTACCTGCATGGGTGTCGCGTAATTGTCTTAGCTGTTGTAGGTATCGGCTGTTATCGCATGTTGCAGAATTGTCTTTCAGGATAAGTGAAAATGATAAAACTCGAATTCTTGCATTAGAAAGGTAGGGTTTGTGGTAGCAAAGTCTGCTAAATTACGTCAGCGTATTGAACTTGTAAAATTTGAACGTTAAGGTAAATACATGCTTAAAGTTGTCATCTTCCGTTCATTCGTGATTATAGAAAATTCCAGGATAATGTGACCTTTAATTTTTCTCTCAGGCTACTATTAGTGATACGTTTTGGTAGGTGTTAGATCTCACATGATATCCCGCATTAGGGCTCCTAGCACGCTTGCAATAATTAATCTTCATTGAGCACTTTAGCGTTATCTGTAGCAACTGCTTATATATTTCAGCGAGGTGCTGCACGAAATATTTGACAACGGGGATCTCGACTGAGTGTTTTTTATTTCAAGTGTATCTTGTCCGCGCTCTTTCTCGCATTCCGAAATTCATGAAAAACTCGAACCAACCTGCTGCACAAAAGTGATGTGTACGTGTGTTCTCGCGTTTTGGTCTTCGACAAACGCTCCGTCCAACGTCAAAACGACGAGCTTAACGCTCACTAACGAGCGCCAGGCTTGAAGTTGTTTGAGGATCGCATGTGAAGTCATATTAGCAATATTGAAATAGTCCGAGGAAAAGCGGGCATTTTTTTTTTAAATCTGTGATATCTCCACGACTTGTCTAAGTAATCAAGTATATTAGCATGCAGGCGCTGATATTTTGCGAGAAAATGTAAGACAAATTTCTTTCATTACTGACAACCATAGGTTGGCTAAAAACATGAAGCTAACTCAGAGTCGCTCAATAAATGTGTTTCACTTAGGACTCACTCAGACTCAGACACACGAAACTCTTGCTCAACCGGGCTCACTGGCCTCGAGCTCACCAAACTTTTTTTCGAAAAAACTCACTCGGACACAGACTCGCGAATATTTTCCTCAAGCGGACTCATTCGCACTCAAACTCACGAATATTACCGTCAACCAGTCTCGCTCGGACTCAGACTCACCAAAATGTTGCTTAGCCGGACTCACTCGGACTCAGACTCACGAAAATAAACTCAGCCAAGCTCACTCGGGCTCCGACTCACGAAAGCATAAATCAGCCGGACTCAGACTCACCAAAATGTTTCTCAAGCGTACTCACTCGGACTCATCAAAATCACCAAACTTTCTTAGCCAGACGCACACGGACTGAAAATCAGCAACGTTCGGTTTGGCCGGGCTCATACATTAAATATCAAAGGAGCGCCAAAAAAAATCGTATCTAGAGTAACACATGTGAAGGGCTTACAAGCGCAAGACAACATTGAAAAATATATAACTTTTAACATAAAAAAAGTTATTTCCCGCGCATCTCAATGTCTACATGAAAGAGAAAGTCAACATTACACGACGCGATTTTCGCAATATTGAGAATGCTTCCTTTGAGGATAAGATTGGGTCCACGGACATTCAAAGACAATTAGGTATTCATTCGCCTTACCTTGTGCATGCGCAATGGCACACGCGCCGTTTTATTTTTTCAGTGGGCGAGTGCGTGCGTGCTTTTTTGGCAGAACGAAATAAATGAACTCCTTTCTTACGATTTGCCGTTCGAATGCCTCATCACGCTCCTACTTGTGAACGAAGAAAGGCTCGCATTACGTTATGACGCTTTTCTAAAAACGCGCACGAGAACCAATGGTCCTGCAGTCCATTGACCGCCCATTGACGAGGCAAAAAGAAAGCGATATGAGGTGACTTCTTTGCCGAATCGAGCTCACCTTCCTTGAGATTTGTGGAAACATGGCCTTATAGGCTGTATGGTTGCCTCTCTGTTTCGAATAATACCCGCCACGACGGTCTAGTGGTTATGATGCTCGACCGCTGACCCGAAGGCCACGGGATCGAGTGCCAGCGACGTTTTAGATGACGGCAAAAATGCTTGAGACCGGTGTACTTAGACTCAGGTGCACGTTAAAAACTTCAGATGGTCAAAATTTCCGGAGCCTTCCACTACGGCATGTCTCATAATCACATCATAATTTTGGGACTTTAAACCCCAACAATTATATTACTATTTCGAATAATAGAAATGCTATGTTTGCTTTTAGTCGATTTCGCGAAGTGATTGCGTATAATATTGTTCGTATTTTACGTCCCAAAGCCAAGATATGGTTGTGAGAAACGCAGTAGTGCAGGGCTCCGGAAATTTTGACCACCTTGGGTTCTTAGCGTGACTTGAATCTAAGCACACCGGTTGTGACAGCGGATGTTTCTCGCAAGACATTCCTCGAAGCCGGCTAAGAACCAGTCTTCGCGGTTAGTATCAGCTTTATCTCTCGAATAATGGTGGAGAGTAGTATGACTATCGCGGTTAACACGAACGCAAGGCAAAAAGGAACGCTCATAGGTGCGAGCCGATTAGAGTCGACCGGCACGTCCAAAGTTATTGTCGAAGCTTGGTACAGACCACGTGAAATGAGGCGGAAATTTGCTACTTTCAAAAAACCCCAAGTGCTGAAATTCAAGCGAAATGCGAGAATACAGGGTTGAAAGGTGGGGGCGCGGGCGCGGCTTCAACCTGATCTCAGTAGCCGCCAGAAAGGGCGGGGATATTCAATTTTAAGACAAAAATTACAGGATAAGATGCTGAACTGAAAAGTGAAAGTTTACTGCGAACCAGGAGCAATAAATATGTATAGCTAACACTGTATCATAAGGAATCTTATTTTTCCTTACTCTTACATGTATAACTGCATTGTTATATCATACTAGCTATTAATGCATATTAACTTCCTTATTCTTTGTATTGACTTTTTATTTCGATGTAACCGTTGATCTCTTATGTATTCTCAAATGTACCACTCCCCTTTGTGATGCCTTCGGGCCTTCAGGGCACTGATAAACAAATAAAAAATTGAGGACTTTATCGGGGAAATGGGGGCAAGCGAAGCTTGGCGTGCTCGTGCATAACGTGCAGCTTTTCTTTCCAGAATAACAGGTGGGTGGGCAAGTTGGTTAGGGCTCATACTAATTATAGTGATCCATGAGAGAGAAGCAAAATGCGCTAATTTCTGTCTCCTATGAGTGGACACGGCTGAGCACCTGATAATGATGGAAAGGCAGCGCTAGAACGAATACAAAAGGAACGGGACGAAGACAGGACATGCTCTTGTCTTTCTTTCTTGCTTCAAAGACTAAATTCTTGAAAGATGCGGGGGGGGGGGATGAGATCATTGTTCGAATCTCCTACTTATGTGAAACCGCTCCCTATCCTCATAACCCCACTTCCACACTTCTCATGTCAAGTTCAACGCTTGTGCGCCCCCCCCCCCCCACACACACACTCACACAGAGCCGAAACATCTATATTATTATTACAATGCGCACCCTAGCCGGAGACTGTATATTATTTATAGCCGTAGGTGAGCAAAATAAATGGAACTCACTTAGACTTGGGCAAATTGGGCAAATCCCACTACTCGCCACTGGTCCAATAAAGGCAACAATTAGCACAAGAAATGGCTATCATCACGGGTATGAGCCACATAATTTGGAAAGAAGCAGAGAAGGCGATAAAAATGCAAATATCAAGGCAGAAATAAAGAGCAAGAGAAAAAGAGAGAGAGAGAAGGGGAAGAAAGAGGAATAAAGATAAAACGAGCAAGAAAGAGAGAAAAATAGAAAGGAAGAAATAGACACACATAAAAAATACAGATACAAGGTACAAAGAGAAAGAGAAACAAGAAAGAAAATATAATGAGAAACGATAATATCTGGGAATAACAGAGAGCTGAACTAGTTGGTAAGTATTCATTCTAAAAGGACAGAGCGTGCAAGCACGGACACAAGAAAAAGTCAGGATACCACAAACGGCTTTTGCGGTGTCCTGACTTTTTTTGTGTCCGTGTTTGCACGCCCTGTCTTTTTAGAATGAATAATATCTGGCGTTTAACGTCCCAAAACCACGATATGATTATGAGGGGGTGCCGTAGTGGAGGGCTCTGGAAATTTCGACCACTAGGGGTTCTTTAACGTTCACCTAAATCTAAGTACACGGGCCTCAAACATTTTCGCCTCCATCGAAAATGGAGCCGCCGCGGCCGGGATTCGATCCCGCGACCTTCGGGTGAGCAGTCGAGCGCCATACCCACTAGAGCACCGTGGCGGGACTAATCAGATTCAAAGAGGCCCACCCACCTGCGCTCTTCCTTCAGGCTTGACACAGCTAGTGCGAAGCTGTCATACTAGGGAACGGGCAAGGCAACGGCGGATAGCGATGGAAGCCCTACGCCAACGACGACGCGCCCGCAGATCTATGAGAGGTGCGAACGCTCGGTTCTGGAGTTTGGACATCCGTGTCGTGACTGACCTAGCTAAAGTCTAGCAACAACCTAGAAGCCACAGATTAGACTTCCGAATCGTCCCGTTTCGTTGTTCCAATCCTTGCGCGACTTAATGCAAGCTTCGCCATGTTTTTCGCTTTGGGCTCACTCCGACCCAGACTGACAAATTTCAGCTGAAGCGGACTCACTCGGACTCGACTAACGAACCTTTTCGTCAACCTGACTCACTAGTACTCATGCTTCCCAAAACTCTCCTCGAACTGACTCACTCGGGCTCAAACTAGGGAATATTTTCGTCAACCGGACTCACTAAGACACACTCACCAAAATTTTCCTCAATCGGACTCAATCGGACTAAGACTCGGCAAAGTATAACTGCCGGACTCACTCGTACTCAGACTCGCGGCTCAATCTGAGTCTGAGTCTCAGTGAGTCTACTCATGAGTGAGTTTGCCTACCAATGATCACAACTAACAAAATATTTTACCGTTAGCGCTTTGTTTTCATAGTACGAGTCCTTAGCTAGCTTTTACCGTATGTCTTGTTTCTAATTATAAAATAAGAATACCTGACGCCGTATCAACTTGACATTTCACGATAGGACTGTTCTCTGTGCCGTATGCAGCATATTGATTGGCGACCTACATTTGGGATCATATCATATTTGAAGATTCTCTTCGTTATTACTTTGTTGTTGAGCTGATTACTGCATGTAGAATTAGCGTGTTTATGTTACCGTACTACACGCTGAGCGTTGCTTGATGCCAGAGTGTTCGCGTAAATTATAAATTTATAAACAAATAAGCATTTGTGGGTTTACAGAAATGCAGCTGTGTTAGCCGTCACCTTCAGGAGGAGGAGGACAAAAGTTGTGTTGGAAAACCAACGATTTTTTTTCCTTTGATTGCGGGAGGCGACGATGTTTAGTCGGCCAGAAGCCCTTGCTCTTTGACGGCTGCCTCTGCCCGCCCTGTGATCCAGACCTGCTCGACTGGGACGGAACTGAGCAGTATGGCCTGCCACTGCTGCGTGGTGGTAATTTGCAAGCCCTTTCGGCTACCATGCATACGTGTACTGGGACATTCCCAAAGTATGTGAAAAAGGTCTGTCCCGGGGGGCTCGGCACAGCTTGCACTGAAGTGTAATTGTGGTGGAATAGATTTAAAAGGACAGAATTGGTGTTGGATAGGAGCCCGTCTGGAGTTGCCTCCACACGAGCTCCTGCCGTTTAGATAGAGATTCGTGCCCGGTGAAATAGTGAAGTCTGGCCGATCTATATTACTACGTAATTTCATGACACGTCAGGAATTTCATGTAATTTGCCGCTTTCTTCGCAGACTTCTCGCCTCGTGACGTACCGATCGCACCTCACAAAGGAAAGCCGATTGCCTTGGCGAGAAATCTACGGGAACTGCAGCAGTATTCGATCCACTGATACACCGTCCATCTACTCCGCCTGCAGATTCCTGTGCCTGATCCAGTGGCTCCCTCCTGGGACTTGTCACTGATCTGATCCGACGCATCTCTCTCCGGGCTGAACCAGGAGGAACTGGTAGGCTTGCAGCGTTGCAATCAAATCTTATAGCGTCACAAGGGCACGCCTAATCCCTTTTTTTCGGCGAGTGGGATATATTAGGTACAAAATCGTACGAGAAACTCACATGTCCAACAGATATTGCCTTCACGATATAGACAGTGTCCCGTCAAACAGGGGTCAAGCTGACTTAAGTCACGGAGCCGTATACGACAATGGGACCAACAGTGTTTTCTTTGGCTGCACCTCACCCGAACTAGCGTATTTTGCCTTCGGTGTAGTTGTTACCTAATACGTGAAACTGCACTATACAAAGCACCAATTACTTACGTAATTGTGTAAGCTCAGGCATGATTGCATATTCGCTTGCAGCTTACTACGTGTTCTTTGCTTATTTTTTCTTGGGTTTCAAATTTGTGGCCCGAAACTCGTATAGTTACCGAACTGACCGCATGCAGTGCCATGCGCGCGTGACAGGTCTCTGAAAATTGCTTTAATAAAGGAACCCTACGTAGGAACTCAGTTGGCTACAGCGAAAAAATTGATAAGCCGCTATCAGTGCTGGGCACCCGGCTCGAGTGACGTAAAAAGCACTTAAATATCTTATTGAGATCACTGCTATCACTCGTGCATGATGGTCAGGCGAGAGATAAGTTCGACCATTATACACGTCTCGCGCCGCAACAATGAAGCACTTGTTAGATAGAAAAGTTCAAGAGAACAATTTGTCTTATTTTGACATAAGAAGAATCTAACCTGAGCTCTAATGAATACGCAATGACTAACTTGGCTAACTTATTTACGCTAACGAATTTTGAGAATTCTAAAATAGAATTGGTTTGTAAAAAAAAAAAACGCTGCTAGTTTCTACAGCCTACATGAAGCACGGCTTAGCGCTTCGTGAACGAGGGAAAGAAATAAAAGGAGATGCAGGCTGATGCGCTACAATCCTGAACCGCAACATATGTCCTCGGACAGTACAGCCGATTTGATGTTGCAAAAAATTATACAAAAGTAGGCTAGACATATTCAAGAAGAAGTCGCTAAAATCTTCCACTGATACGTTTTGTTGAATATATACTAAGGAAATTCGAATTCTGCCGTCGTTATAGTTGCACCACCCACATAACCTATCCACCCAGAGAAGCCATGTTTTTTAATGTTCATGAGCGCCTTCCTAGGATCTGTCCTGTTGTGACGTTTTATGTCCAAGAATCATACGTGATTCAAGCTGATAATCACTCGCTCAGTAAACTCCGCCTTAATCCCTCTTGGTGGGCGGGATTTGGGTGGGAACCTAACATTAACTTGTATAAAGGTTTGCCGCAGCTGACTGTTCATATCTCTCGAAGAAATACTATTTTCTTGCGAAACAGTATCATTTAAAGCTTATTTAATGAAGTGATGACTGCGCCCAATTTTTGTGAAATCAAGAAATCGAGAAATGTATGTTTTGGTCCTTAGAAATCTAAAGTTGTAACGTAGCGACGCCGGAAAGCTACTGCGGCATTTTATTTGCCACTAGCACACTCCTGAGCATGTGAAAATTCCGCGAGGGCAGCCTTGACATGGAGCTTCCCATGTCCGAACCAAACAGGCGGCGTAGGCGGTCGCGTGAACTGCTATGACAAGCTGCCGATATGTACAGTTGGGAGAACCAATGCACTAGTGCGCAAGAAGGTAGTGCAAGAAAGTTGCAAGGAGACGACCAGTTCCATCTTTCGCGTAAACCAATAAATTATAAAAGCAACCTCTATGTTCCTGTGGGAGCTAGCATCTACAATGACGTAAACCCCACCTGTTACAATGACATAAACCATCACCGCCCCTAGCGCCTTTTGATACGTAAAAGAGCTACCGACTGTTGAGTGCATTTTTCCGTGCGTGGGCGCGGCATGCACCTTCGTCAATATAGCGGCAATGAGATTTAACGCGATAGCGTTAGAGCGCACGGCCGAAGAAAAATGTGTTTGTGTCAAAATTAGAAAGAAATCGCTGCATTCTTTACTTTTCGTCCCCGAAAAACACATCGTTAAATCGGGTTTAGTGCCATGGTAGGTTCTTTAATTTGAGTTGAAGGCATTGAACCCTGTGGGCACCGGCCGGGGAGTGGAAATTTCTTCGTTATATCGAACAATCGTAAAATCGGGCTGCGTTAGATCGAGCTCAAATTTGTTTTAAAATCTTTGAGGTTGTTATCTCAAACACTGCTGATATGTACAGCCGACCAAATATCACCTAGCGTGCGCAAGCGGAGATTTTCCTGTGCGTCGGCGGCATATGACGGAGCGAAGTTGCAAACAGGGCGAACTTAAGCGCATGCCCTCAAAGTGCGCCGAGCTGGGCCCATTGTCTGCTAGGCTGTTCCTTCTTGAGATCGCCCTCCGATTAGCCCACTTATGACGAACAGGCAACGTAAGTATTCGAATGGTTTGCTCGTATTGAAGTTCCGGAGATGAGCTACAGCAAGCAATCATGGAAATAACATTACAAATACACATCTCTTTCCTCCTTTTCTTTCTCTCACTTTCTTTGTTTCTCTTTCTGATATATATGTGCCCCACTCATAACAGAAGCTGAACATGGTTCAGACAAGTGCGCTAGAGGGTGACGTCCTAGGGAAGAAAGAGGCTAGCAGACAATGGGCCCAGTTGAGCGCGCTTCGTGGGTACGCGCTTACACTCCCACTGTCTGCAGCATGATTCCGTCATATGTCGCTGACGCCTAGAAAACTCGCCGCTCGCGTACGTAGTTAAACACTTCGGTGAGTTCTTCCAGGAGCTCCAACATAAAGCATGCACCAAACATCAATTATTGACCTATTCATTTTGTGCTACAAAGCTTTAAACGTGCAGAAATACGTAAAAAGTATCATTGGTGTGATGGAGGCTTTTGAGCAAGAAAATGCTCAAATGGACGTTATGCTCACAGCCTCACGAAAAGACCATTCTACTTACGACTTTCTCCAGTCACTGTGCATCAGAGACAGAGAAGTCATATTGTCACTTGTTCCGATGTTCTTTAACCGATATTTGCAGGCAGAACAGTGCGCGTCAGCATTCAAGCTGTTTCCAAACGACGGTCGCACCGCCAGTCTCTTTCACGACACTGACGGTTCGTGTTGCCAGTCGAGTTTCAAGACTTGCGTGTCAACAGAAACCAACGGCATCGACGGAGGAGCATTCGTTCCACCACACTGTGCCCTTTTCCACCGGCAACTTGCTTTTCGCCCTACAGTTCCACAACCATATCGATTCACATTCGGTGCGGGGATGACATCGGAGCCTTCGGGTATACAGAGCGTGCCACTTTTCGTATGCCACCAACTCTGCAGTCCACCTCTACGCGTCTGAGCGTGCCGACCGTCTCCGAGATGCTAGCCGTTCTACTCCGCTCGCAGCGACGTCATCTGCCGCATTGAACGAGACAACTGGAGGAAACACATGGCTCACCTCCGTAGTGGACATGGCACTGAACGCACACACGGAGCTCCACTTCGACCAGCAGTCTCCGGCTCCGATGCCAATGAAAACTGGTATTCGCCTCTGCTGCTGGTACTCGGTGCAGCGGATATTGCCTCCAGCTTCCGTGCCCACTGATTCCCGAATTCTTATCAGAGAGAAACGTCGATGACATGACCTGGAGTAAGGGCAGATGGGCGATGGTGGCGGCTACTTGTCCAGCATGATGCGACGTCTGTGGGTCAGCGGAAGGCACCGCGATGGCAGCAGCTCGCCGCCAGCAGAGTGAAGCTCGTGGGCGTGAGCGGCGATCGACCAGAAAAACGGGGGTTTCAGTTGTTTTTTTTTTGTTTGTCTTCTTTGAAAATAAAATTATTCCGAAAACAAGAACGGTTATTTTCGATAAATGCTTCATTTTTTGCGTAAACACTCGTGGCGTTGTGCAGTTATATATCTTTGCGACAGTGCGCGGTCACGCGGCGAATCTATTAGATTGATTGACGTTACCTGTTACTTCAATTTCAAAATTTAGTGCTGCCGTCATGACGAAAAACATGCGGAGGCGAGCCAGATAGCTACTGGTCAACGTGTAGCGCCGTGCCCATAGAGTTAAACCGAAAAATAGAGGCCCAGCCCACAGCTATCACTGTCCCACCCAGAGAAAATTCGCATAACTCCCACCCAATTGCATTGCTTATTTCGGTGACGACAGGCACTGTTTTTGATAGAAAACTTGAGCTTGCTGAACGCCTAGTTATAGAGAAAAGCATGTTTGAATTGAATGCGGAGATATCCACCCGCGTGTAAGTTTTTGCACTAGCCTAAAGCGTTTGGCTGTAGTGAAAACAGCGGAACGGTAAACAGGTCCGCGATAGAATTAAGAAAAGTAGGAAGAAAGGAAAGTAAAAGTAAAATGGGAAACATGTCATTCTGTCATAAGGAGCAGAGAGTTAAGCTGTATATGGTTTCTATTTTTTTATAAGATCGACTTGATTGGAGCAATGAAAGCATTAGGCCGATTTAAATCTAAGAAAAGCTTTTTCAGCTCGGTGGCGACAGGTCACCGCCCCGTTATAAAGGAAGCCTCATAGAATCCATCCATCCATCGATCCATCCCTGTCCGTTGATAAAGGTCTTTCATTGCCGGCTGGCAGTGAGATGTATGACGTTTGCGAAAAATTTGCTAGAGCAAATGCGTACCTTAACTACGAATGACACGTATGTGGTGCCAGGACTGGGCAAATGTACTATGAGAGTGTATCGCGATAAATAGATACTCGGACAAAAGTATTTCAGATACAGATACAAGATACTAGCGTCATTAGTGCATCCGATACGATACGATCTAATTGTATCTTAATGTACTCCTGTGTATTTGCAAGTTAATAAATATCTATAAATGTAGCAGCTAGCGCCTATGCCCAAAAATGTTTGCTTGAAAATTTTTGACAGCCACCAACTTTGTTTCATTTGAATCAAGTGTCTGTCAGTACCTCAGAAGTTTTGTATTTCTTGCGCAAAGTGTATTAATTTCTTTCTGATACAACTTATTCGGGTTGCTTCAGCTGCTTAAGGTAACCTTTAAGCACGGCGCTATCAACGGATTTTGCTTGTCGCTTTAGTATTGGATAGAAGTCGCTGCTTTGCCTGCCGACCAGCTTGCGTGTTGTATAATTACAAGAAATTCACTGAGAAGACTTCTCACGATGGCGCAAATAATGGTGTGGAGTTTAGGGGCGAAGCTTCTTTGTGTGGGTCTGTCCATCCTCCGTTTGTTCGTTTGTTTGTAGTAGCCACCTCTAGTTCGTGAGAAGCGCGCTTTCTGGTATGCAGTAGAAGAAGAAGAAGACGTTGACGAGCGAGACTCGTGCGTGTTCGACTGTGTGGCGTTCTTTCTTCACTACGTCTCGTGTTTTCAACGACGCCCGAAGACAGCATTTCAGAAGTAACGCGCCAAGAGGGAGCTCTTGGCGCGCTATTTCTTTCGCTGGAAGACAAGGCTACAGAGACCTACCCACGAGATAGCCGTTAACTTTGCAGTGGTCGAACGTCTTGGCAAAAGATTGCCGTTCTCTTATGTTTTCTTTACTTGTTGTTGCCTTCTGTGGTTTCCCGCCTCCATGTAAGCCTAGCGGTTTTATATCAAGCTTGTAGACGATGTGGAACGGGACCCATACTTACTGCGGTGGACGTCTCTATCTTACCGAGACGTGGAACGCCAAAAGGGCCGTATCAAACCATACGTTCCAGTCGTGTGCCTCGATGATGCAGAGCGTCCTGCAGGCGGTGTGGCCGTATACGTCAAACAAACAGAAAAGGCACAAGATCTGAAATACTACCAACGACACGAGCCACAACGGTGAATACGCTGCCATTGATTCTGATGGAGGCATCATCCTGACCATGTACCTTGCACCCAATTTGTCGAGTGGGAATATCAAGACATTCATTGACACGGCATCGTGTAATTATGACAAGTACAAGAATAGACCATTTGTGTTAGTTGGTGACTGAATGTCGATATTAGCGAAAAGAACAATGAGTGGTTAATACAACATATGGCAGCCAAATATACTCTCACGTGCACGTCCTTTGACCATGAAACCAACGACCATCCGAGGACGAGTATGACCTGGTATTTTCAAATTTCCAATTGCAACCGTACAGGAACCGCTATCCCTTCATTTCACGGACATAAAGCCGTGAATGAAGGGACAACGAAACCAAGCGTCACTAATTAAGAAAAGTAAAAGTTTGATGTTTAATATACAAACAGTGTTTCTCACTCTTTATATGACGATGATGGGGCGTTACACAGAAGATTCACTTTACCGATCATATCATCCGGAGCTTCGCCCCACTCATCCATCACCACGTGGATATGCTGTGATTTTTTTAGCATAGGCTGTGCGTGTTTTACTTGATCCCGTTTTGCGGTAAGAAGTATATCGGACAAGCGGGCAGATGCCTGAACCAGCGTTTCAAGGGGCATTATTCATGTAAACACAGCCATTCAAGGTCACTGGCATTCACTGTAGAGATTGCGGTATGAACCGGGCTTGGACAATCGCATCGTTGTCGCGAAACACGTGAGCAGCTTAACGTGAGAGCATAGAAGCTAATAAAATGCAACAGCTGGATCACCTCTGTATGAGCATGCCATCTGTCCCTCACCAAAAAGCAAATGCTTAATGGCTGCGACGCCATAGGTTGTGCGATTGCGCTGATGTATACTGTCGTCACGTTGATCTTGATATCTTGAGGATAAATTTCTAGCGTTTTCGCTAATAAAATTTAGTTGAAGTCAGCGCTTGTGTTGTGTCCTCTCTTCTGTCCTCGTTCTTTTTACGCTCTGCAAATATGTCGATGCTGAATCACCAACCACCCACGTTACCTTTATATCCGATAACAATTATGTAGACACTCGAGGTACATTTCTGCCATTGTCGTTGTGTTCTGTATAAATTCCAAATCAATAACCCGCGCCTCGTATGTTTTATGTGCGAGGTGAAAGCATATGCGGGCTGCCGATGGTCGCACCTCATGCAGAGATGCGACGCGCTGGCCGTCTCCATCGCGCGAAGGCGCACAAAGAGATGACGGAGGGCAGCCTGGCCGGGTCGCTCGGGCAGGAATGGAGAACTTGAGCAGACGTGCGTGGGCAAGCGCAATGGCGCGCGTGCCATCTAGTCAGAGATGAGGAAATGGCTCATGCCATTATGCACGCTGCGCTCTCACTAATTACTTCGCGTTTAAGTGATAGACAGCAGGAAGCTTGCCTTGGCAGCTTGCAGCCGCCATCTTTCCTTAGGCCAGCGTTTTTGCAGAGCGATGCAAGATGGATCCAAGGAAGTTAGCTGCTAGCCTTTCTTCGTATTCCAATTCATTGCAATACAAAGATATACGTTCCAATTCATGGTTTGCCCTTTCATGAAACTGTGAATTATTTTATTTTTTCTTTCAACTGCTCAGAGCCACCTCAACGGCAGCGTTTTCTGCCTACGTCGGAAAGTGTTGCCGGACCTCTTTACATCTGAACTCTCAAACTAAAATTGACACCATCTACTGCTAAAGAGAACCAGTGTGGATGCGAAGAAGCGGGGAGCCAGTGTCAGCACTGACGTGACACTGACGTTGACACTGGCGCTGACGCTTGCGCTTTTGCTGGCGCTAACTCTGAGACTGGCGGCGGCGTTGTCGCTGGCGCTCATCGCGGCGTTGCGCAGGAGAGAATGAGGCTCGCGCGCTCCGTCTTTCATACCGTCTTCATAGCGTGCCGCCCCTAGCGGATTATGCAGCTGTCGCACCACCTGTCGTGCGCGCTGCTCCGTAGAGTAGATGATTCCTAGAAGAGAGAAAGGGGAGAGCGTAGGAGAGGAGAGGGGGAGGGGACGCGCATGCATAGTGTGGGGTGGACTCCGCGGGATGCGGGAGGGAGGGGCGGACAAAGCCCTCGCTATCAGCTGCTTCGCATCTAAAAGGCATCGAGACACCGAGTTGCATCTGTCCACACGCTAGTCGCAGCTTTCCTAACCTGAGACGTATGCGTGTGCCGCCGCCCGTTTCCTATGTTTTTTTTCTTCATTAATATTATTACTATTATTATTATTTCATAGCGAGGCTACGCTCTTGCGGATCGCTTCCGTAGATAAAAGACGCGTAGAACCATAATTTTCGGCGCCCCTCGCCTCCTCGCTACAGTTTCCCCTCGTTCCTCGACATCGCCGAGGCCTCTTTCACGAGTGTCACGATACTCGGCGGCGGTGCTTCCCATCCATCGTAGTGCCCCTTTGCCTCTTGACGTAGAGATCGCGCTAGCGCTGTTATCAGCAGTTGCCTTTGGACTCGCTATGGTACAGGCCGCGAGATGTCGTATTCTCGGAGGAAGAACAGCGGGAATCGAAGAAACTCGAACGCGCATAGAAGGGCGAAAGGGCGCGAAAATGACGGGCAGCTGCGAGCTGCGGCAGAACGTGCAGCAGCGGCAGCCGTTGGCTTCGCTACCTCTATGTTTACAGTAAGGGATACGCTTGAATATTTTTTCGTCTTTTTTTACAGCTGGTCTATACTCCGCAGAATGCTTTCATAGGACGGCAGACTCAATAAAAGCGAGTATTATACCTATAGCGTTCGCTATTTCAGAGATTATTTCGCTCGTCGAAGTTACCGTCATCACTGTGTGCAAGAAAGAAAAGTGTGCTGCACGGCTGTGTGTTTACTTCGGAGGAATCTCCGGGACCAACATTAACGAGCAAGGGAATAATACCCCTGTCACACGGCCACCACCGAACTTCGTTAAACCTCCATCAATGTAAAACTCCATGAGGAGTTTGACGGAGATGGAGTTGTGCCCATGTCACACGGCAGTTTTACGAGCTTCGGACAGAAGCCGCAAGGGTCCAGTAGGCGCTGCTGCACCTACGTCTGCATGCAAGATTTCGCGTGTAATCACGCTGAAAACATTCTCAATGGTATGTGTGATTATAGAAGAATAAATTAATCACACGATACAATGTTTTTTGTCTTTATCACATAAACGTGTACCTGCAAGTATGTTGGCAGTAATTTGACAGGAGTGCTGCAACACTGTACGCTTGTTTTGGTACGCGTCTTTTCTACGCGTAACCGATTGTCAAACACACTGCAAGTGGTCGCCGAGCTCTTGAAGTTGCGCTACCACCCAGATCTCGTTGTCCTTTCCAATTTCGGTTGAGCACAGGTCTAACGTCCAGTCCACGAAGCCTTTGCTGCGTATGGCTCCCACAACAGTCCGCATGTCTGCCAGCACGAGTGCCGGCGTCGACGAAGAAGGAGAAAACCCGCGTCACTCACTGTTATGACTATTGGTAGTTGTTGAAGTAGAATGAAGGGCAGCGCAATAAGAAGGGAACGAGATGCACAGACGTAAACAAGACGATGCACACGGACTCGGAGACACTTATTCAAAATGGCGCACGACGATTTTTTCTCGAGGCATGGTGCAGAGAGTATGCTGCACTTATATGCGTATTCTTTTCTTTAAACGCACGTTATGAATGGATTAGGCAGTGAAATATCTTTCAAAATTAATAAAATTCCATTATTGTGTTGACTGCGGCTGTTTTGTGTTCGCGGTTTTTTTCCGGAACTACAGATTACTGGGGGCGAGAGTACTCCATTCGGCCGCTAATGGAGATCGCCGAACTCCCTTTGCGAAACGTCCCGTTTAACTTCCTTGGCGTAAGGGAGACCGTGTGACACGGACCGCATCTCCATTGACGTAACGACGAGGGAGTTACACGGAGTTAGCGGGTGCCCGTGTGACAGGGGTATAACCATACTTTCAGTCTGGAATTTTAGGAATACTGGAGCAATCCTGCCCACTGCGCGCTAATGTTTTAGCTCCAGGTTTCATAAACATTTTCGGTAGAAGACGATTCCAAGAAGCCAGTCATTACGCAAGTCAGGGATTCTTTGCGCTGGAAATTTAGCGTTGTTTCAACTTCTGAGAAACTCGACGAGAGACTCCCGGACAAATCCAAACTGCATGCACTTTAGCACGACCACTCGGCACTCGGTCGCGTTGCAGCGCGAGTCATTTATTGCACACTATCCAGCGCACAACAGTGTCGAAAAGAAGGGAAAAGGAAAACGAAAGAAACATGCCCACTGATAATTGTGTCCACTTGGTAATGTCGCTTTCTACGGCGCCAGTTGGTACTGCCACCGTGCGCGCGAATATCGCAAAGCGCTGAAAGAGGCGCCGTCGGTATCAGCGCGTGACATGATCCGCGGCAAAATGAGATTCCACGAACGCCTCTGCCTAGCAATGCAACTGCGCAGGTATTTGTGGTAGTGACAAGAAGCGGCCTAGAACGCAAACATCGGATGTCGGAAAGCAAGCAAGAAACGTCGGGACTTCGCCTCCGCACGAAGTGCCCGACATTCTTGAACTGCCAAGAGCACACGCAAAGCGCAATGTTGCTTGTATATGCTCCCAACAGAAAGAACGCGTGCTCCTGCGGCACCTTTTTGCTACACGGCAAGATGACTCTTCTAACAACAGTGCAAATGTATTTGAAGCTCTCTGTCACTGGTTTATTCGGTTTATTTTCACAAACACGAGAGGAATTGTCGGCAAGAAAACTGGCGGTTTTTTATTCTGGGCTCTCGAAATGCTCGCGGGGCCTGAGAAGGCTTTTCGCGGGCTCGTTTTCTGGCGGCGTCCACTGCATAAAGACCAGTGGGAGTGTTTGCTTTTTTTCTGTTTCGGTTTTTTTTTTCTGCAAGCCACCGTTCGCAGCTCTTCCGTTCTTTTGCGCGGAAAAACCGAGGCACAGACTCTGCGCGAAGGAGTTCGGTGTTGCTTGCCTTATTTCTTTTGCTTTCGGAAAGCGGGCGCACACGGCACGACGCTCTCCCTGTAAATTGCTACGGCTTATGCGGCAGCGGCAGTATTTCTGCTCGTGCCAGCCTTTCTGGACGAATTCTTATCCGGCAACAGCTGTCGGCCCAAACCACGTCTCAGAGCGCACTGGACGCGTTGACTTGATTATTTTCTTTTCAGTCCCTTTCCAGGCATGAACGCGGTAAGGTGAGTAGCATACGGAAGAATAAAACGCAACAAAAAATTCCACCATGTTAACTCATGCGGTTAAGGAAGCAAGCTTTCATTAGTGCGCTTTTAGGCGGGCCTATAGCGCTCGCAGTTGAAAGACTTTCGTATTGTCGTCTTTCTTTCTTTTTTGTACGAAGGAGTTGAAACAGATAGTGGTTATATAATTTTCCGTGTTTTGTTTATCTCAGAGCATTCCTTGAAATAAATTCCTATCACTAAGTACATGCCTTCACTACTGCAATATTATACACCGCAGTGCCTCATTTTCAGGAGAACGAACCGCTCCCATCTCTAGCACATTATACCACAAATACAGATGACAAATCTATATATCCTTGAACTTGCCTGACTGAAACTCAAACTCAACCAATAATTATTATTTACTGCATGCTGTAACAGAGCCTAAATGAATACTTTGGCACAGGAATATTGTAGCGATGCTTTTGTGTCGGGTTTTTGCACGATGTTCTTTGTGCGGAATTTTCAAGTCGTGAGTAGTGCGATTAGATATTCCCAGTATATGCTGCCGTGCATTTGCGACACTCTAAGATAATTTTCACAACGCAGATCGTATAACGCTCCAACATTTATTGAGAGGGCGAGGCACCGTCTCAAAGCAAACTTGCTGTTGTATACCTTTGTGAGCTCATGCAGAACCACGCGAAGAACTGAATAATGGATGAGACAGACGCATTAATTATGTATGATGAGCACTTAGCCTTCCCTAAATGTATGCCATAAAATACGGGAAAATAGAAGCAGCAAGATGCTTTAGCATATTCACAGAAAACAGGTTATATGCATGCCTGGCCATACTTTACCTGGTTTTTATGACGCCTGCCATTCTATTTTTTTTTTAATCGTCCTGTTTATTGCTTCAGCACGTGGTGATGCGGTCGCGTAATCAGTTCTGGTCTGGTAGAGAGCGTTTATATTTTGCTTTACCTATTATTAACGTGAAAAACGTGTTAGCTCAAGTTAAGGCACAGGGTGGACGATTGGGCGAGTTGGTGATTCATGATCGACGTATGTAACTGCGCGGTAGTTACATAGGCACAGGACGAACGTGCAAGAATTCACATAAATGAGCTTACATTGAAGCTGTTTCGGCTATGATATATCAGTATCATATGGAACAGGCGCAGAAAGGCCCTCAAACTAATGGAAAAGATCATTATTAACAAAATACTTCTTAATGCGGACCAATATATTCGCAGGAAAAATACAGTCAAACTTATATTGTTCCCAGCGCAGTGGACGAGTCCATTACATAGATGAAGTTGGAATACCTCTTTCGGAACACTTTTATTTAAAAGTAGCAAAACTACACCAAAATATATTTTTGTGGAACTAACAACGATACAGTTTCCTTTTTTTTTAGAACTAGAAGATACATAAGATTCTTCGTGAGAGCAGCCCTTGTCATCCTAGTAAAGATTATAGCAGAAACCGTCAAAGATGTTCACATTGTTAAGAACAGTCTTTTAATATATCATTGCTGAGCTTATCATAGACTACTACACTAAGAATGGATGATTAAAATTTTAATCGAATATCGTTAATCGTTCGTCGATTCAGCCTTTCATCGATTAATTGCTTTATGTGTGATGTTTAATCGATTAATCGACGTTTTTTATTGGTGCTTTAAAAAATATATCTCACTGTTTGAGAGGCATTGTTTGTGTTTGATCTCGACCGAAGTCTTTCTATCAGACGCGCTGGAGATCACATGTGCGCATTTGCGCCTTCGTGAGAAATCGCACTTTCGCCCAAAGGTTACAGGGGGCCCGTCGTCTTTGGATGACGTCACGGATTGAAGGATCTGTGGCCATCATCCGTGGACTTTTCGTCCACATATTTCCTCGAAGCCTGCCTCCTCGAGCGCGCCGAAATTCGGAGGCGTTGTCGGCTACCCACACTGGTCGAAAAGACGCACCGGAAACATGCAGCGTGGCGAAATCCCGCGAAATGCAAAGCAGAGACGAGGAGGAAGAGGAAGTAATTAAGACGCTCGCACTTGTAGAGACGCCATAATTTTCTCCGTTTGTACGTTTGATATTGTGGAAGGCCTCGATAGTGCTGTAATTGCAGACTGACGTGATCTCTTTTTTGAGGTCACCCCTGCGAGATAGCACAGCAACATACTGGCCTCAAACAGACCACGTATTATATTATTATTATTATTATTATTATTATTATTATTATTATTATTATTATTATTATTATTATTATTATTATTATTATTATTATATTATTATTATTATTATTATTATTATATGGTGTCTTACGTCTCAAAACACATATGATTATGAGAGACGCCGCATTGGAGGCTCCGGAAGCTTCGACCACCTGGGGTTCTCAAAAGTGCGCTTAAATCTAAGTACACGCCCCTCAAGCAATTTCGCTTCCACCGAAAAAGCGGCCGCCGCAGCCAGGAGTCGCGACGTTCGGATCAGCAGTCGAGCACCGTAACCACGTGACCACCAGGAAGCCCGAACTGTGAGCGTGTCTAATGTATCAGACGTCAGAACATAAAAACGAAAAAAAAAAGGATAACTTTAAGGGCTCGTTTCTCTTTGTTAAGCACAAAGAAAAACATATATATCCCATAAAATGGACCGAGGATGACCGCCGCTGAATAGCTCAGTTGGTGGAGCATCGGGCGTGTTATTCGAAGGTCGCTGGTTCGGTCCCTACCATCGGTAAGTTACCTTTTCGTCCACGTTACTTTCCTCACATTTACATCATAATTACTACGGATAACATCCCCTATACCTTCCTCGGCTTTTTTACCTGTTAGTTCTCATTAGAACACACTGTATTTCGCGAATGTCCTCCTTTCGCGTAACAGCAGCAGACGGGGCCTCATAGGCTGGCTGACGTGGGAGTGCAAGGGTTAGCTGAAAGCTGCATTTCTCCGGGTCTGTGAGGACTATTTTTATAATCCGCGGCGCGCTTCTTTGTGCGGCATATGCTCCGAACTAACGGCGACAACCTGTTGCGCGTCAGGTGGACACGAGGATCGTAGTTGCGTGTGCTTGGGTTTGTCTTTTATGCGTGTTTATGCCAAGAGAGCTGCTGGAGTCAACATTTTCCGCGTCATAGCGCAAACAAAACTGCGTTTGAACACGCTGCTTGCAGACGTTACTAGACTAACGTTCTATGACCTGGGCTAAATCGCAGGAAAGCTAGCTTTATAATCATGAAGAGGGTATATATACGCGATAAGGGCAGACATTTGGGCTACTGGTATATAGTATAATAAAAAATATTACTAGCTGTTGACCCGTTTGTCTTATATATATATATATATATATATATATATATACATATATATATATATTCTATATTATATATATATATATATATATATATATATATATATATATATATATATATATATATATATATCTATATAGATATTTACGGATCGTTTATTTCTGTCACCATCATCGTACTTCATTACTATTTTCCTCCGTTGCCTTTTCCCAAGCGCAGTGCAGGAGGCCCGGGCGTACTAGCTCAGGACTCTCTCCCTGACTTCTAATATATTTTATATATTTTATTCATCGGTAAACAATACTCTTTTTATTAGCTCAGTATAGAGCACTGCACGGGCTCGGGCCTACCCGAAAACCCGAGCCCGGCCCGGCCCGTGGGCCGGGCCGGGCCGGGTAAAGCAGTTTTCACGGCGGGCCCGGGCCGGGCTCGGGCTTGGAGCTCCGGGCTTAGGGCCGGGCCCGGGTTTGAGGAGGCGGGCTCGGGTCGGGCCGGGCTTGGACTTTGCTCAGTTCTCAAGGGGCACTAAAGTGAAGCACTCAATCGATTTAGGCTGATAAAGTGTACTCTGAGAACTCGAATGTCATTAATTTCATCATCATAAGTTTATTAATAGCGGAGAAATTCTAGGTCAAAGTACCGTTTTTAAATTTCGCGCCGAAATATCTGCGCGGGACGTCACGGATTTCAAGCTGTATTGGTCGTATTTTGGCGACATTCGCTCAACGAAATTTTCTGAAACTTGGCATATTAGGTTCTTCGGCCCCTCTGAGGTCAATGTACTTCATTTTTACCGATTAGGAAACTACGTAGGCCCAGTGGACGGCCGTCGGAATCTGTGGCGTCATGGCGTTTGCTGTGCGAATTTCAAGGTAGCGTCGCTACCAGCATTTCCTTTTTGCGCGTTTTCTCGCTCATCAAGAGTCTTGTCGCGGCGTGCGTGGTCAATTCGGAATTTTAAAAGGGTAATTTTTTTATCATAATCAAATCGTTTTTCTCTTTAGTCCTCCTCAGTGGCGTAGCAAGGAGGTGGAACACCAGGCCCAAGCCCCCCACCCCCCCCCCCCGAATTTTTTTTTTTTTTTTGCCATGGCATACAGAACAGAAAATGAGATTCGACCAATCTGCCTGCCCGGCCCCCGCTTCAGATCAAGGAGGGTGCCGCCACCCGAAAAATATTTCTGCTACATCCCTGGTATCCCTTTAATTGTGTAACACATACGTTGTGCATATATATGTTCCACATTTTATCTCGGAAAGAAAACGCTTTTTTTATCTGGGGCAGGCTATTTGGAGAAGTTTTATGAGGGTTAAGTACTGAACTACTCTTGCTTCTTGCATAAAGGCTAACCTCATTTATCTGAAACAGGCGAGTTTAAAGTAAATAGACCAGGCGCTTACATAGTTAAATATAAACTATTCGGTGGTTTATTAACTGCATTCGCTATTATTTTATGTGTCATTTGTTATTTTGTAATCGCAGTAATATATGTAATATAAGAAGGTTTGTACCCATCTTATAATCCCAAGAACGATCACAAAGCTCCAAAGCAGGGAAGCGTTTCTTCTAAGTTCCAAGCCTTTCATTAAACGCAGCACGGACTGGCGCGGGGTATCGTTACATAGAACCCCTATAAACACACATTCTTTTTTCCGTCACGGCTCCCAGTGGTGACGCGAGATGGACATGCACAGCCCTGCTTTGTGTGCCCAGATTGTTAACGTCTGAGCTTTCGTCTAGTTATGCTATATCAGGTTATCGAAGGTCACCTCAGCTAACGGGCTGCATTCACGAAAATTTGCTCCCTCCAGGCCAGGACAGTGACGAAGGTAGGAGCGAGGATCAGGAAGGGGGGGGGGGTTATGTTGTACAAAATGTGAGCTCACGTTGCCATTTGAAAAAAGACATTTCTCCTATACCTCATATATGGGTCATTTCTGAAGGGATTTGGCGGCAGGATTCCAACAACATATCGATCCCTATCTAACTAACAACTCTCACAGCTCGACAGTTAAAGCGCGCTGGTCAAATACAAAGGAGGACGCACGAAACGAACGCACAAGTATACACAGGATGAAGCGCGTACTGTCACAGTTGTAAGTACTTGTTTGTGAGCAGCGCGCTCCTTTCGCAAAAGCGTGCCGCTGCAGTGAGCGAAATGACCTTCGTGCTCTTTGTAACTTGAACGCAAACTTGCGATGAGAGCGCAGGACGTACAAGATAAGCGCGCGCGCAGGAGCGACCACGCCCTGAGAGGCACAAGCTCATCTCAATGCGGGGGGCGACGTTTAAGCGCGCTCTTCGAGCCCTTCGCGCCATCTCGCTAGTGATAACGAAAACACGCTGATGTACCCTGATCTCTGAGTACCGCCATTGGCAAATGGGTATATAAATAGCACGCCGTTAGTATGACAGAAACGTGCCGTTTTTTGGCGGAGTTGTTCGCGCTGCGCGCTGGGGATCGAGCGGTCGTAAGCTCTATTCCAGGTGACGGAACTTTTTGTTCTAGTTTTCTCTTTGCCATTTGTTAGTCCTTTATATTTACAACGTCATATCCGTGACGGAAAATGCGTCAGTGGAGCCGTGGTGGACCCCGGCATAAAAACTTTCGTGTTAAAAATTGGACGAAGACCGTCGATGTGCGGGCCGCTAGCGAGAGATCCACGGGCTGCGGGCAGCCGAGGGCCACGTGTTTGAGACCCCTGCGCTATATAGTGCGAGAGCTACATTATACTTGCCGCAACAGCGTTGGAATGTGCAGGAATAGCATAGATCCACCGTACCGCGTGATGTCCACCTTACGTCGAACCATATGCATCCAATGAGTAAAACGTCGAGAAGCTTATTCGCGCTTTATAACTAAACTGGAAAAACCCCGAAATTAATTCGAAATCGCTTCGTCCACCTCCTGCCAGTCGTACCCGCGTAGCGCAATGGCCACCTTCTACTGGTAAACCACGTTAGGAAGGCATCCACCCTTTACAGTCCCTGTTTAATTACTTGTCAAGCATTGGGCCTAGTAGGAAGCTTTAATGATTGCACGATTATTTCATACAGCAAAGGCTTCACTTACCTGACACACTCGTTGTAAAAATTTCTATCACGTTCACTTGCGCATTTCATTTTTTTTATATTCTTTCTTTTTATTATTATTTCCTTCTCTCTCTTCTTTAGTCTGTCAACCCCCTTCCCCATCCCTACACAGAGTAGCATGCCAGCGGTTATATACTGACGCCGGCAAAAATCTCTGTTTTTCCAATAAAGAGTCTCTCTCTCTCTCTCTATAATATGAAAAAAAAAAACGAGCACGGTACAAACCGGGCATAACATACACTGCTGAAAACCGCAAGCAGAAGCCCCGAAAGAGGAGTTTTACAGATGACGTTGACGAGTGGCACGATGTTCAGGAATGAGAGAAATGAAGGGATGAGGTACAGCTGCGGAGGTCCACAAATACATTCTAATTTGCTCCAGTGGTGGAAGATAAGAACAACGACTGCTGACTCCTTCACAATCGCCAATATTCCAGCAGAATTAATGGCAATTGTTCTGGCATTACGCAAACTCCCAGCATCTATTTTCTTCAGTGGTTATATTGACCGACTCTTTGTCAGTTTGCACTGCTTTGACAGTACCAAAGTCATCGAGCTGCCTGTCAGAATTATATACATATATGCCCAATCATGTACGTATTGTCCGTTTGGTTTGGGTACCAGGTCATACTGGGAATAACTCTAAATGAAGCAGCGGACACATTAGCGGCGGCATCAATTCAGGGCCCGGTCTGAAGTTCTAAGGACCCTCCTCCCAAAATACTATCGCACGATTTCGATATTTTTGTATTCGAGAGGAACACACACGATCTTCTGTTCTAAACGGGGCAGACTTTCAGCACCTTAGGTTTCCATGGCATAGTTCATGGTGTGGCACAAGACAATTAGAAGTTACGTTAACTAGATTGCGATGCAGAATTCCATCTTTAAATTTTTACTTACACAGCCTGGTTTTGTTCCTTCCCCTCAATGTTGTATTGTTCACAAGCAGAAACCATAGAGCATTTTTTCACAGAATGCGCAGATATCAACATCTAAGGCAAAGATTTCTTGAAACCTCCTTTCCGAAAACTTGGGCTTGAGCTTTCCGTAACGGCATTACTCTCCCTGGGGGCGTCGGCACTGGGTCACTGCAACAGGGACATATGTGAGGCAGTAATTAACTATATAAACGAATCAAAAAGACTGCCATGCTAATATTTCTAGTACACACCGGTGATTTATTTATTTCATTTATCGTTCATAATTTATTTAATGCTTTTATTTAACTAACTCTTTCTCTTCCATTTTTTTTCTATCTCTTTAAGCATTCAATTGGGAAACCGCGAACACAAATAACATTTTCGCTTACCTAAAATTATCTCTTTAGAATTATCCTTTTTTTTTTTTGCCCCCCCCCCTTTTTTTTTTTTCACTCACACATCCTACTGCCGCACGATTCGTGGCCGATCCCCCGTGGTGGGTTGTGCCATTCCTCTAGGATCAACCAACAAACCACAAGGCAGGTGTGCGCCACTGCGGCTAGCGCAAGCAGTGCAAGGAACTTTAGCGCGGCTTGGATATGGGATGCAACAGCGCATGGCGTGCTTCAAGCCGGAATCCCTTGATATGATTTTTAGGACAATAACATGTGAAAAAAAATAAACTATAAACTATGCCACAAAAAACTGTACTAGCAGTGGCGTGATATATATGAAAATATGCTTTGACAAATAGTTTTTTTCTTCTTTTCGGCTGCTTATATACGTATTTCAAACAGTACACGCGGTGCACACGGTTCGTTATAATTTTTATCTAGGTTAGTCTATTTACATCGAGGTAATGAATATCGCTTTTTTGCCCGTCTATTTCTCTTGCTGTGGCAAGGCGCTACTATGCTGAAGACAGGCGCTACTTATCCAGAAGGGTGCACAATTTACTTTGTCGTTAAAGGATGCTTTAAATTTCAATGCAGAGTGCAATAAAAACAAAGTGAAGACAGCGTACTGTTCTCTGTCTCCACTGTTTCGATTGTGCTCCCTATCAAAACTTAACCCATGCTGGTAAATCACTTTCCTTACTACAATATCTGCTACAAATGCTCTTGATGATCCCCATTGGATTTGCAGAAAAAACACCCCCGCTCAACTACATGTTTCCACAGTGAGCCTTTTTTACAAGAAGTTACCGTAGGTTAAAGCATAATTGTTAGCGAAGCATGCACCAACAAAGCGTAGACATTTGCCCATTAAAACCCCTCGCTGTAGATTCCATGTACGGGCAACACCCGCTAGATTATTGGCTCGGGCCCCTGTCGGGCCCATCTGCGATCGGGCCGGGCCGGGCCGGGTAAGCGAAATATTTTTTTTCGGGTTTCGGGCCGGGCCCGGGTCTCGCTTTGAGTCACCGGGCCGGCCCGGGCGGTAAACTTGAACGAGTTCCGGGCCCGGGCCGGGCCCGGGCCGAGAATCACGGCCCGTTGCAGTGCTCTAGCTCAGTAGTAAATAAAAACGGCAGTAAGAACCAGTCAGGAAATAAACAACGCATATTTCAATCTGGCACCTCTTGGGCCACTGTATGTGGCCAATGTGGCACCTCTTGGGCAGTTAAACAAGAAAACAACAACAAATAAAACCTGAAAGTTACACAATAATTACAACCATTTCCCGCTAATTGGGACCACGAGGCGATGCGAAGCCGGCGCACTTGCACGCTCGCGTTCCGTTGGCGTTCTTTGGCATGCTACCGACCTCGCGTCGTGGAACGCGAAGAGGAACGCTACGCGCGTCTTGTCTTCCCTCTAGCCTGGCCGTTATTCACACAGGGCGAGCGGTGAACGCAGTCGGCAGGCGTGCGAGAGGGGCCAGCGTAGGAGAGGAGAAAGAGGGGGAGGGGACGCGCATGCACTGGTGCTCATCGCTGCGTTGCGCAGGAGAGAATTTCGGCATATCTAGCCCGCGTTTCAGAGGAAGAGTGGAGAGGGGGAAAGGAGAGAGGGGATGTGGAGAGGGGGAGGGTGAGTGGGGAGGGTATGCGCATGCGCAGTAAGGGTGGTCACGCCGCACACCATCACTGGATTGAACTCCGCCATAAGATACTTCGCATCTAATAATAATGTGGGGTTTTACGTCCTAAAACCGCGAAATGATTATGAGGGATGCCGGAATGGAGGGCTCCGGAAATTTTGACAATCTGGTGTTCTTTAACGTGCACTACATTGCACAGTACACGGGCCTCTAGCAGGGGCGTAGCCAGAAATTTTTTTTGGAAGGGGGGTGGGGTAGGGGAGGGGGCCACCACCTTGATCTGAAGTAGGGGTCGGGCCCGGTAGGCAGATGTGATCGAGTGTCACTTTGAGCGCTGTATGCTATGGCAAAAAAATTTCGGAGGGGGCACGGGTCCGGTGTACAAGTATGCGCTAATGTACAAATATGTGCTTAGCGAAAAAGAGTAGGTGCGCTCGACATCTGCGTCTCGGCATCGCTCGACTCGCCCTCATGCACACCGGCCAAGGGGCGGTGTTGTGCGTGGGGGGGGGGGGGGGTGTTGCCGTAAACGATTAATGGAAGAGTTTAATCGAATAATTCGATTAACTGAAAGGCGGAAATCGATTACGATTAATCGATTAACGGTGCTCCTTTAATCGATTAATCGTTCATCGATTTTACCATCCTATAGGCTTCCCAAGCAACGCTTAGCGGCGCTGCTGCTCTTGACAGGCAGCGCCATCTCTGGCAGAAAAAGAGAAACTGGGGTTTAAGCAGCGCGCGTTTTCCCTTCTCTCCACCGCGTTGCTGCTCGCTTCTGTGCACGTGCAGAGCTCTCGCGGTGCACTTGCGGCGCCTCACAATGTACCGCTTGCAGTGCGGCTTCAAAAGGATTTTCAAGCTTGACTGGCTCTTCCGAAAAGCGAACTTGATAAAATGAGAAAGGCTCGTCAATCACGTGAACGGTGAAGAGCAGACGATCGACGACACGACGCCCGATTCAAAGCGAAATGCATTTCCCAAGTCGCGATTACACCGTGTAGGACGTATACCTCGAGGTAAGTCTCATTCTGTCATGTTAAAGATGAATAATGGTCCACATGCACTCCGAAATGAAGCCGTACACGCTGTCGATGTTCTGCGGCGTGGACTACGAATCATATGATTGTTGTTTTGATATGGCATGCTTACAGTAGCAGCCATGTACTTTCGTGAACAAAAGTTTGCGGCGTGCGAAAAAAAAATAGATTATACGGCCATGGCACTGCTTCCTGAGAAGGTTAGAGTCAAGTCCCCCGTGCCGCTGGAGAATCACCCGTCGATTAAGACGCGAGGCAGCTAGCTGAGCTTTAACCACAGCAAGATGAACTGTTCGCCTCGTTTTTTCTGCTCTCGCGTCATGCTTGCAGTCTCTTTTTATGATATCGACTTGACAGGCGTATAAAACCTGTTGCGTGAACGCGGCTAGAAAATCGCACAAAGTCAGAAGGTGGTTACTTCAAGGTTGCAATTGCAAAGCATGTATGAAGTGCCAGTTATATTTAGCGGCTTAAATATATACCACCCTAATAAAGTGACAAAAACAAATCAAACCTGCAGAACGATGTCAAATCTTGCTGAAAATGCACAGACGTTCGTTCCGGCGTGATAAAGCAGCCTTCCCGACGCGTGAAATGCAGGCGCCGAACTTCTGACAATGTGCCGAGTTCAGTTGAATTCAACCAACCGCGCAACGCTAACGGCATAACGCGAATGTGAACGTTCAACAATGACGGGCAGGTCTCACGAACACGGGGAATCAGAACACAAAGTTGCTTCACCTACAACCGTAACTGTACTTTCACAATACGAGAAGAAGGCGAGTAATCATTACTGTAGTCACTGCCTGCATGCGCCACGTTACTTACCAATTCAGGTAGTCGAAACGAACGAAAGCGATGAACTCAGACAGCCAAAATTGAAGGCGAGACAGCGCTGTCAGCTATCCACGCTTGCCGCCTTTATTTCTCGTGCGACACGCCCGGGAACCGATACAGTTAACACGTGAATCGTGTGCCTTGGTGTTGTCTGCACTGTTGTGGCTGGCCGCTAAACCGCAATACTTCGGACCACGCTTGCGCTTCCGCGGGGTCGCTTCTGCCATCGCTGAAATGCGCAGCTTCGCACAGCAAGCCTCTCGTTCAACGTACCCAGCTGACGGTCCCCCAGTTATCCGCACCGAGAGAAGAACGCGTGCGCACGTGCGCTACCGCTACCGTGAAAGGGGCTGAGTCGGCCGCGCTAAGGTTGAGAGCTTTCCGACAGAGCCGCAGCACGGCTGGCGCGGCGCTGTCGTCGCGCCGCGAACTTGAGCTTGGGTTCCCTATACTACACGAACCACGGACACAAACGGCTGCAAACCATATCAGAATCTCTGCACGCCCAAGTCACCGAAAAGCAGTGTTTTTTTGCAGCCATTTTAGGCGAATGCAGGGGTGCTATGCAGGATGGCCCGAGTTTGGCGAAACTCGGGATCTTTCCGAGCTCTGGCAACACCCCCTTTTGAACGAGCTAATAGTACGAGAAGGTGAAATCCATTCCTCAGCGCGCGCTCCGTTCCATGGTTACGAAGGCACGCGGCGTCATGTCAAGGGCGGTCGAGAAGGTTGGGTGGTGTCGTTAAACTTTCATTTGTTTGTCGTTCCACTGAGTGCAGAGTGCACCCATGCAAGAAAAAGTGGCAGAAAGCTCTACTAACTATACTTTTTATGTGTGCGCGGGCCGTTTGAATTCATTTTCAAGCGTTTTATGTCTGCACTAAGTATCCTTTAGAATAATCAGCGTCGTGGCCTCTGAGATCAGTTACGACCGAGCGCCTTATAACACGGCGGCTAGAGCTAATCGCCGAGGCCACGTGTAAAATCACCACGATCGGCCTGTACGTACATTCTAGCGCGTTTGCTCGGCCGGCGCGCGCCCTCGTCGTTCTCTTCTTCATCGTCTGCTCGCTCCCAGAGCACGTGCGCCCGGCTGATTAGCTAATTGGCAGGGCGGTATACCTAGCTAAATCAGGGCGTGCTATGGCGAAGCTGAATAGGCCAAATCAGGCGAAGGCCGAGCCAACTAAGCCACGTCTTACTATGACCATGCTAATGAAGTCGTGTAAAACTAGGAACAAAGTAATTAAGATCATGCTAACTAACACGACGCTAATTAGGAGCATGTAATTAAAACCAAGATAATCAAGACCTTACCGAGATCGTGTTAATTAGGGTCGTGCTAATTAGGATTATGCTAATTATATCTGTACTATTCAAGACCTTTCGAATTAAACCTCAGTAATTAATGCCGTGGTAAGTAAGACACTATAGATTAATGTTATCTAAAACGATGGTAATTAGAAGCGTGTTAATTAGAATCGTGCTCATTAGAATTATGATAATTACCTCTGTGCTATTCAGGACCTTGCGAAATAAGCCTGAGTCATTAATGCTACTGTAATTAAAACATCGACAATTAGTGCTAATTAAGACAACGCTAATTAGGAGCGTGTAATTAAAACTAAGATAATGAAGACCTTACTCACTGAGGTCGTGTTAATTAGTATTATGCTTATTACCTCCATGCTATTCAGGACCTTGCGAATTAAACCTGGGTAATTAATGTCGTGGTAATTAAAACAATAACAATTTAGAAAGGACATTCAATATCATGTTAGTTAAGACCTTCGTAATCAAGAGCACCAATATTGAAACCGAACTGACTTGTGACGCCATTACTCCAAAGAAAACCAAGCGTACTGAGTAGACGAGCCACGTAAAAAGTTGGAAGAAGCTAGGTGATCGCAAGCTCCTCCGATGGCTCCAGCCTTCGCACAAGTAGTGCAAGCTCACCAAATTATTTTATATGCAAAGAAGCTGCTGAGTAGCGTCCACCACATAAAACACTTCACAAGCACACTGGCACTATGACAGTTACGAGTTGAACTGGGGCCTTTTCAGAATCAACGAGTTCGTGCCCGAGTTCGCGCGTCAATCAATTTGATTGACACACGCCCGCGGCGAAGAGCGGGTCCGCCCACCGCGTTTCCTCTTGCCGAGGAACAGTGCTCACGACGCAACGCCAGCGAGCGGCACGATTCATCTATGAGCCTAATCGCACAGACTATGCACACACACACGAAGAACTAAAGGTTATATCATCACGTGGCTACGATGTCTCGCATTCACTTTCACCGCTCTCACGACGTACCACTCACAGCTATGAAGCAAGCGCCCCTGGTGGGATTTTCGGCGAGAACTATTTACTTGTTTACTATTTACTTGTTTGTGGAGGCATTGTTTCTACCGATTCGCTACTACTTAAAAATCTTCAGACGTGTAATGTAAGTATAGCAGTAACGTGTCCGTTTATTTATCTGTGATATTCCAGAGAAGCGAAACGAGCTGCACCAGAGTGCTGCGCGTGCGCCCTTGTTGCCTTCGAGAGTGGAAATTTCCATGCTGCAGGTGGAACGAAAAAATTTTCCGAAAGAGGACAAACGCCCACGAACACGCCCGTGGGAGGCGCGATGATCAGTTGGCAGAAAGATAGCGCGACAATCACGCTGACGTCGATGCACTGTCGAAATGTTGACTGAGTGGCGGCGCTGACGCGTTCGCACGCGGTGTTCCTTTGAAAACCGCCGCAAATGCCGCATATGCGCTTGTGACGCCATTCTAGTTCTTGTAGCCGTTTTTATCAACGCTGCTATCGCGTGCTCCGCACTGTCTTCCTGTCATGACCGCCGTAATGCGAGCTCGGAGCAAACTCGTGTGCCCGAGAAGCTCGGGCCATCCTGCATAGCCCCCCATGACTGTTTTTTACCACATATCTTGCAGAGTAAACGACAGGTGATACAGATCACCTATGAATATTCCCTGCCATAAATAAATGTATACCTGTCCCGTACTAGTAGCAAAGTTCGGACCCATCGGCCGGCGTTACTCACATGCTTGGAGTCTATAATCCATGATGGGGTTTCGAACAGCAGCATGTTCGCCAACTTCAAGAAGAACTGGGGCCGAATTCACGGAACTTTACTTTCGTAAGCACGTTTTCCCACTGGTTAGCCGGCTACTCTACTTATATATCCCGCATCACGATTGGCTGAGATAACCTCTTGCAAAAAATTTCAACGCAAGGCATTTTTGTGAATACGGGCCGTGACTATTTAGCTTCCACGTCATTCTTGCGATATGACTATCGCAAGAACGACGTTTGCGTCACAGAATGAACCACGATATATCATGTTAATTTTTTCATATAATACGCCAGACAACGACCTTTGTGCGCATGTCGTTTATTACTGCACTGCACAACTATATATTGAATGGCGTTACCCTGCCTACGAATTGACCGCTTATATTGTGATGGTACGCGTTTAGCAGCCTACATGTAGCCTACATGTAGCAGCCTACATTCCGGCAGCCTACATGTAGGCTGCCGGAATGCATATTGTCGACGTCGAGGCCAGGTTGCGCAGAGAATGTCCCGGGATCACGGGGGGTGGGGACAGCGACGAAAGTTCTCGTAGGAGCCGCAGATGGAGATGGGGACGGGTTGTCATTGGAAGCCATATGGCGGGAAGCTGGATGATGCGGGCACTGCGGAGCTGCGTGGTGAGGACGGGGAACATTCCACCTCCAACAAATGTGTTACGCGAGTGACGAGTCGCTTGTACGGTAGGCAGGATATATTTGCAAGAGCGGTTGAAGCGCTGACCATGCATGCATTACAAGGATGATCGTGTCACTACTTGTCTGACATGAAGAATCCTTAGAGCCGCTTGAATTGCGGACCAACCAAATAGTCATGGCTTCGTACTGGCCATTTTCAAGTAATATTTATTAGTCCACTCATATATTCTTTATTTGAATAAAATATATTGTGAAGTGATAATAACTTCAGATGCGGTTATTGCGGGCAAATGCGGTCCATAGAGAGAAATCACAGATGTTAAAAATATTCAGTTATTCTAAATTGACGTCGTTAAAGTTGACAAATTGCATTCAGAATAAAAATGTGAACAGTATTTTGCATGTATAAATGACATTTACTAATACGAAAAACATACGTTAGCCTAGGCAAACAAATCTTAGCTTTAGAACTGCAAACGACAACGTCTGCCTTAGGAGTCTAATCTTTACTATGCATAACTGGAAAAAGTCAGCGCCAACACGACGGATACACAAGACGAGGACACAGTACGAGTGCTGTCTAACAACTCCAGCTTATTGACACGAAAAACGAACGCAACGAAACCAACACCAAGCTTGCGCAGGAATTTTAGATCACGTGAAAGAAACTGTCAAGCGTGCGTACCTCACAACCTATCGCACACACACACGGTTCAGACATGCAGTCATCACGCTTAATTTCGATGAAGGAGGCTTCCGCGAGTTCACGAGCTCTTTTGACTTTGTGCTTCAACATATTGACTGTGTCATTGAAAAAAAAGGTTGCACCCACATAATCGGCAATCAGCTGAAAGGTGTGACGTCGGTGTTCCCTTTAAGGTATTTTTGTCCTGGCTAAGTCTTTCATTAATGCAGTTAACAGACTGGCCTACGTACGCCTTTCCGCTGGAGAGGATAATCCTATAAACAACCCCAGCGTGACAGGAAACGGCGGTATTGCGATGCTTCACCGAGCAACGTACAACCGCTGTTCCTCTAGCCTTCTTCTAAATCGCAGCACAAGCCTTTCCAACTTTTAGGCTCGAAGATAATAGAACGTCGATATTGAAACTTTTTGCTATTTTCTTAAACCGATGGAACAGTCGATGCCTGTACGGCATGACAGCATATGTTTTGGACTTATCTGGCTACACCGTTTCAAGTGGAGGATATTTAAAGCACGTTCACACCGAACGCGGATCACGCAAGCGGGAAGCGCATGTTCAGACCCACCGCGTTGCCTTCTGCCCGCTCCGTCGCGGGCGAGGGGCAATCCACCAATCGACGGTGGACGAGTCGCCATCTTGCGGCATTACGCGATACGGCGCGCGAGCGTCTAGGGTCCTCATTAGCTGCGGCCAAAGCGGTGAACTTTTCCGCGCGGAGAAAATCGGCCCGGGAGCGATCTCGGCAAGCGGCCGCGGGTTTTCCGCTTTTGCGGGTAATCCGGCTTTCCGGATCGGCTCTCGGTGGGGACGTGCCCTTACAATTCTTCATCAGTCTCTCAGACGCGGACACAAGCACACGTGCAGGGTACCTCTCAACAGAAAACTTAACGTGGTCATGAACGGCCTTTACCTTCAAATTTAAATAGTAAATAAAGTGACTGTGGCCACCCAGACTGAGCTCAAACGGCAGCTGACGAACTGGACGAACTGGTTGATGTGACTGCAACCCTTAGAGTAGTAAGAAATACTAACATATCGCAACTCCTCGAACAGCTACCTAGTAAGCAGTTACCTACTCAACAGAAAACCGCAAGAAGGTATGTGCCACAGAAATTGGACATACCCCACTACTCACCACTGGTTTACTAAAAATAAACAGAAAGAGGTACGAAAATTAACAAATGTATCAATAAATGAATGAATAAAAATAAATTAATTATTAAAAGAATTATGAAATGAATAAATGAAAAAGTAAGTAAACTTATGTATAAATAAATGCGTAAATAATCTAGGCGCTGCACTTTTGGCCTCCAAAATTCGAGGCGTAAGTGCTTTAAAGGCGCATGCGCTAAATTTAAAAGTTATCAATAGATGTATATATGTAAATAAATTAATAAATATGCCCGTGTGCGACACAGCTTCGCTGGTCATCTACCTTCGCAGAGGCGAAGAGCTTATGTGCACTTTTTATTTTAACAGCCGAGCTGGTGGCTACAGGTTGTTCAAGAAAAGTATCATCATCATGAACGGCACCTACCTTTTACGGCAACTCTCGTCGCCAAGCAACGCGTTGGAGAAAGGAAAGTAGAAGGAGAGAAGTAGAGAGATTGAGGCGAAATAAACAAAACAAAAAAGACAGTCTTGCTGAGGCGGAATTCGAACTCGCGTACCCACGGTCTGAAGGCGAGCGTCGTAACCACCCGGCTATTGAGGCTCGCAACGTGAACAAGCATTTATGGGAACCATATGATTGCGTTGCTATGGGCGAGAAAACGAGAAAAAGAGAGAGAGAAAGACAGAGAAACAGAGGGGGAGAAAGAAACACAGGGAAAGAGAGACAGCGAAAGAACACGAAAGAAATACAGAGAGACAAAGGAAGAGATAGAAAGAACTAGGAAGAGACGGAAAGGAAGCGTACCAGAGCCTGGTATAGCATAGCAGTGCAAGGGCGTGGGAAATGGAAGTGAGAGTGAGGAGGAGTGATGTGAGAAGGAGAGGGAGGGAAAGGAGGCGGGGACGTAGTAAAGCAAAGCATAGCCTTGTATAGTATACTGTAGTATAGCATAGTACCGCGAGTGGTTGTGAAATGGAACTGAGGGTGAGCAGGAAGGAAAGGAGAACGTAGAGTGAAGCAGTGCCACGGCCGGGCTAGACTGCGCGCCCGCGCTCCTTTTCTTACGGTCCTTGCACCCGTCGCGAAAGCAAGGCAAGAGTTTCTAAGCACCTTTCGCCACCTTTCGGTGCTAGGGGTACTGAGACTCTGACCCTCCTGCACCGCGTACAACGGCGGAAGGCGGCTGCTCGAACTAAAACTGTAGAATGGGGGGTTTGCGGCTAAGGGATGGCAGGGTGAATTATTTAGGAAGTTGGGGGTGGAGAGAGCATTGTCTCTCGTTTTAAGAGCTGTTGTTATCAGATGGCTCGCAGCATGATAAGCATATAGATGTGCTCGTGGCTAGCACAAGCGGAAGGGACAGCCGGAGGCATACAACAACAATAAAGAACAGGGGGAGATATAAGCAACGCAGCGGGTTGAAAGGCTGATAGGAGAGATGATAGGAGAGGAGAGATGATAGGAGAGATGATAGGAGAGGGACCTGCGTCATTGTGTGCTTTGAGCACCTGCTGCGTAAGCAGAGACCGCAGCAGCGGCCTTCGGTCCTTTGGCCTCGTTGGACAGTCAGGCCGCAAGAGAGGTCGTTTGGAGGAAAAACGAGCATTGCTTCGCTTTGCTAGCTCTTTGAAACACGCGTCATGGTGTAATGGTTAAAACTCACTGCGTAGGGAGAAAGAAAAAATTAAAGAAAGAGAAAGCTCTTGCTGCTGAATAGTAAGCGCTTCTGCGGACGACACGCGCTAAGAGTGGGGTGTAGAGGTGCCATCAATCCTTATAGTCTAGGGGAGGGAGTGAGGGAGAAGTGGCCTGGTTTGCTTGCTTCTGGGCTTCCCCCACTGCAGCTGCATTCCCACGCATATCATTCGGTGCTCTCTCACTTTTGTTCACTCTTCAGTGATTTCTCGGCTCGAGAAGACGGTCGTACAACCTCCAGTAAGCGTGGCCACAGCCAGACGTGGCACCTTTTCTTGCACATGGATATATAACAGCTGTGTGATGGTGTTGCTGTGTTCCGTATTGCAAGTCCCGTCAGGAGAAAATACCCGGTGTTTCGCTACGCCAATTCCCAAGCAACGCTGAAGCCTGCACTAAATGACAAAAGAACATCGCGAGAGGCAACCTCATCATCAATGACCAGTCAGCATCAACCATCGTATGCTGCAGGCACTTCCGCGATGAAGACTACGTACATGCATGCCGCATCAGAAAGCTACTTCCTGACGCCGTGCCTAATCTCTTCGAGGACTATCCTTCCTACTTGATTCCAAGTGCAAAGAAGCCTCGCAAAGATCCTGCTTCACAAGCTTCGCCCTCGCCTCAAAAATCAAAGAAGTGAAAAGCGAACCAGAGCTGGATGTTGCGACTTCTCAAGATGTTTTCGGCGAACAAGCAGCAGTAACTGCACGCAAAGTGACGCTCATCGCGCTGGTCGATACATGTCTATGATAGGAAGATTGCGCTCCGATGTATCGTAGCATCGTCCACAATGACAGAAGGTACCAGTTGCCTAAGGAAGAAGAAAAGGTGTCCACATCTTATATCGAAAGCAAGCCCCACGCATGTGTAGGCACCGCGCAGTGCTGGAAACATCAGTTCAGGCCTGCTTGCAACGCGTTCCAATATTGAGCTGCCCTGCAGGCGCCAACGACAGCCACTCCAGACGATCCACATATCTCAATCCCGCGAAGTTCGTAAGCATATTCCTCGTCAATCACACAAACAAACTGATTGACGAAAAAGACAAGCCTTCCGCCTACGCACACAAGCCGGCTATGAAGCACTTTAGGTTGTGAATAAGGCATTTGTGAGGTCCGCGCAGTTTTCGCCTGAAGTGTTTTGACTATTGCCAGTGCTTACGAGCAATAATATTTATTTTCAGTCCTTCAAAATGTCTACACGTTCGATGGCGGACCGCCATTCGCCTCGAGACTTTGAGTGTCACCCTCTCGCGTGTGCGTCAGAGGGGGTACTGGCTACCGCTCTTTACGCGCGCACTCGCTACGTGAAGGCTGCTCAACGCTGCCCGACAGTCTGTCCTGCTCGAATTAGCGAAACATTAGTGGACAGGTTCGTAGAGCACATTTGTACTGAATGTTCCAGCAAAATGCCCCGAAAAATGGAGCGGAGTTGCCGTCATGAGCACGTTCCAGTGTCGTTGCTCCTGGTTCGTCTGCCTAGCCACCACTGTCTACATCTGCATGTATGCCCACCATTTTTTTCGCGACTGTTCTATGGCCGTGGCGCCCTCAAAATGACTCTCCGGCTCGTTTTCGATCACTGATTTCAGCGTTGGGCACCGGCTGCCGTGTATGCGTTAAAGCGCAATATATGTATGCCGCGTGCAGCTCGTGTTCGGTTGCCGAGCAGGCATTCAATAAATTAAATGGTCCTTACAGACAACAACCTTTGATTAAATCATGGTTTTCAGCAACTGCTGAAAACTGCTTGTCCTCCAGCGCACTACCCTTTCTGTTTTTTTTTACTACGGATCGGTCGAGGTAAAAATTTACTCTCATGCTAACTGAGCTTTTGAGCGCAGAAACGGTAGTAATTATTTACCCCGCTGAGGTTTTCAGCGAGTATTGGCAGAGCAATTTTTTACTGCCTTTACAAAGTTCTTCCGGTGGTTTCTGAGAGTTATTTTTCGGTCGACAGTTTCTTGTGGCTGATGTAGTATTTATTTACTCCCGTAACTCAGTCTTCGCGGCTATTTCTGGTGGTTACAAAAAAATAAGGGGTGCGATTGCGCGATGATCAATCGAAATTAGAATATAATAAACGTAGGAACACAGTATCCATAAACATATACAGAGATAAACACACACAGTGTCATACAAAACACATACACACAACCAATGCAGAATAACATACCACATCAACCGACTGCTCGCGCTGCACGACCGTACACCGGCCACCCGGTATATATTGTCACGGGCGGAGAAAGGCAGCGAATGACGACGACGAAGTCCTGGGCGGAACGCGCTTGGACTGCGACAGCGCTGTACCCTTTTGCTGTAAAATATACCCTGTGTATATAGTTTCTTCCCCGTAACATCTTTGGTGGAGGTGCGAGGTACGACTCGCTATACAGCACCAGGAACTGGATCTTCGCAGCGGACGGCGCGTTGCAGCTGCCACTATGACGGACCAAGCGACCCAGTGTGAAGAAGATCCGTCAGGCCCACAGCCGATCGTTGTGGTGCAGCCCCGTGATCCTGGCACATTCAACGGCACAAGCGGCGTGGACGTCGACGACTGGCTGGCTCTATATGAGCGCGTCAGCAGCAGCAAACCACTGGGACCCAACGCTGATGCTGGCAAACATCCTCTTCTACTTGCGTGGCACTGCAAAACTCTGGTACGAGACGCATGAAGAAGAGTTGACAAGTTGGGATGTCTGCAAGCAGAAATTGCGCGATTTATTCGGGAAACCTATTGGACGTCAAGTGGCCGCAAAGAAAGAGCTCGCAACTCGTGCCCAGACGGCCACAGAGCCATACATCGCTTATATACAGGACGTGTTGGCTTTGTGCCGCAGGTAGAGAAGAACTGGCTGAAGAGGACAAAGTCGGGCACATACTGAAGGGAATTGCCGATGATGCTTTCAATTTCCTGTTGTGCAAGGACTGCTCGACGGTGGAGTCGGTCATAGCAGAATGTCGTCGCTTTGAACAGGCGAAAAGTAGGCGCATCATTCACCGGTTTGACCGCCTTCCCAACACGGCAGCTACGTCCTCCTGTAAGATCTACCCACGCTACGTCAGCCACCAGCTCCGGAAAACGTCACCAGGATTGTCAGTCGGGAACTCGAGGCTATGGCACCCGTTACCCCTGGCGACAGCACTTCAGGAAACAACTTCGCTCCTGTTTCATTAATCCAGGCCGTGGTCCGCCAAGAGATTGCGAATATGGGCATTTCACCGACTTTCCAAATGCTACTCCTGTCTCGGCTTGTCCAGTCGTTGCGGCCGCTACTCCGAACGCCACCTTCTCGCCCCGACGAAACCCGGCCGAATGGCGTACACCTGATGATCGGCCATATGTTTCACATGCCATCGGATAGGACACATAGCCGCCATTGCCGCAGCCGTTGGACCTCATCACCTCGCCCAAGCTTCAACAATTGGGGTTCCCGCTCCGAACGTGCGCCATATGCTCCGTCCTTCCGTGCTGAGACAAGTGCGGAGCGTTTTTCGGAACATCGGACCAGCCGCTCGCCATCGCCCCAGCGCCGTCAGTCCCGATCGCCCCAACCTCGCCGTTCTCGGTCTCCTTTTGACCGCCACTCGGGAAACTAGCCGGTGCAGCCCCCGGAGGTGACGCTGCATACACGACTCGGACTGCAAATCCTCTCGTTACTCCTGACAAGCGATGCAACCTTCTTGACATTCTCGTTGATGGTATACCTGTCACGGCTCTCATTGATACTGGTGCACAAATATCTGTCATGAGCTCAGACCTCCGCCGCCGCCTCCAAAAAGTTCTAACGCCCGCGATTACATCTACCGTCCGTATAGCCGATGGGAGTACTCCTGCTGTGCTTGGAATGTGCACTGCACGCATCACCATTTCTGATCATCACACTTCAGTTCTGTTTTCTGTACTCGAAAATTGCCCTCATGATCTCATCCTTGGCATCGACTTTCTGTCCACGCACGCTGCCCTTATTGACTGCTCAGCAGGACTTCTCCGGTTGGAACTCCCTTCGTTCACAGATAGCACCCCTGCCGGCCCATCCCGTCTCCGCTCCCTCGAGTTTCTTCGACTTCCGCCGCAAGCCGCCGTTCAAGTCCAGCTCTCGCCATTCCCACCAGTACCTGATGGCGATTATGTTGCTGCCCCGATTCCTGACGTCGCCATGACGCGCAATGTCGCGCTCCCCAACACGGTGGTGACAGTTACAGACAATCGAACTTCGTTTCCCATCCTCAATTTTGGCTTCTCGACGCAAGTTCTTCCTCGCGGGATGTCACTTGCACATCTGACACCACTGGCGACCATACAGTTTCCGCCTTGGCCCTAGAATCGCCACCCGATTTGACCCTGGACTCACCATCCTTGTGCGACCATTTCACGCAAATGATATCCGACGAGCTCACTTCTGAACAAGTCTCTGCTCTCCGCCGCCTCCTCGTTTCCTACGAGGACATCTTTGACTTCGGCGACCGTAATTTGGGACAGACATCCGTGGTAACCCATCGCATCGATACCGGTGATGCCCGACCCATTCACAGACGGCCCTACCGTGTGTCAGCTCCAGAGCGTGCTATTATACAACGGGAGGTGGATAAAATGCTCCATAAGGGCATAATCGAACCCTCTTCCAGTCCCTGGTCCTCTCCCGTTGTGCTTGTTAAAAAGAAGACAATAGCTGGCGATTCTGCGTTGACTACCGCCATCTCAATCACATTACCAAGAAAGATGTGTATCCCCCTCCCGCGTATAGACGACGCGCTCGACTGCTTGCACGGTGCCAGGTATTTCTCTTCAATAGACCTGCGCTCAGGGTACTGGCAGATCGCTGTGGACGACCAAGACAGAGAGAAGACTGCATTCGTGACCCCTGATGGACTTTATCATTTTAAGGTGATGCCTTTTGGCTTATGTAATGCTCCCGCGACTTTCGAGCGCATGATGGACTCTCTCCTTCGAGGCATGAAGTGGTCCATCTGTCTTTGCTATCTAGACGATGTTATCGTATTTTCCACTACTTTTGAAAACCATCTCACTCGCCTGTCCACCGTGCTTGATGTTTTCCGACGCGCTCACCTCCAACTTAACTCCTCGAAATGTCGCTTTGGACAACGCCAAATCTGTGTACTCGGCCATCTCGTAGACGCTGCCGGCGTACAACCAGACCCTGGAAAAGTCCGTGCAGTTCGAGATTTCCCCACACCCGGCTCTGTTAAGGACGTCCGCAGTTTTCTTGGACTGTGCTCCTACTTCCGTCGTTTTGTCCAGAACTTCGCCGAAGTAGCCCGTCCCCTGACCTGCCTGCTGAAAAAGGGACGTCGCATTCACCTGGGGCCAACAACAAGCAAACGCCTTCTCATCACTCGTTGCCATCCTCACCAATCCGCCAGTTCTGGCACACTTCGACCCGTCTGCCGCTACGGAGGTCCGTACCGATGCCAGTGGCCACGGCATAGGCGCAGTGCTTGCACAACGGCAACAGGGTATACACCGCGTCGTCGCGTACGCAAGCCGCCTCTTGTCGCCATCGGAACAAAATTACTCGATCACAGAACGCGAGTGCTTAGCTCTCGTATGGGCCATCGCGAAATTCCGACCGTACCTGTATGGCAGACACTTCTTGGTTATTACAGACCATCATGCGCTTTGCTGGCTCTCCTCGCTCAAGGACCCCACAGGACGCCTCGGTCGCTGGGCGCTGCGCTTACAAGAGTACACATTTTCGGTATCCTATAAGTCTGGGCAACTTCACAGGGACGCCGACTGCTTGTCTCGGCACCCAGTCGATCCGCCTGAAACAACGGAAGATGAACAAACACCACTCGTTCTCTCCATTAGCGACTTCGTCAACATAGCTGCTGAACAACGCCGCGACTCATCTCTGCGGCCTATTATAGATGGCCTGCAATCTCCACAGCCTGACCGTTCCCTACAGATGTTCGTCCTTCGCAACGACATCTTGCACCGTTACAACGCCCGCCCTGACGGTGCTGAGCTTTTGCTCGTTGTTCCTGTGCATCTCCGCTCGGATGTTTTGGCCCAGCTTCATGATGCACCCACTGCCGGCCATCTAGGGGTGTCACGCACGTATGACCGCATTCGACGGCGATTCTTTTGGCCTGGCCTCTACCGTTCTGTGCGACAGTACGTTGCGGCGTGCGACCTCTGTCAGAGGCGCAAGACACCTGCGCTATTGCCCGCTGGTGGTCTTCAGCCCATTGCAGTCCCAGATGAGCCATTTTTCCGAGTCGGCCTCGACCTTCTAGGACCTTTTCCCGTGTCGGCCACCGGTAACAGGTGGATTGCCGTCGCTACCGACTACGCAACGCGGTATGCCGTCACACGCGCACTTCCCACCAGCTGCGCTACTGATGTAGCCGATTTCATTCTTCATGACATCATTCTGCGTCATGGTGCTCCTCGTCAGTTGATCACTGACCGCGGCCGCTGTTTCCTATCTAAAGTAGTCGACGACCTCCTGCGATCCTGCTCGACCCACCACAAGTTCACTACAGCGTACCACCCACAAACGAACGGCCTCACCGAACGCCTGAACCGTACCCTGACAGACATGCTTGCAATGTACGTCTCTGAGGACCACCGCGATTGGGACATCAACCTACCTTTTGTAACATTCGCATACAACTCTTCACGTCACGACACGGCTGGATTTTCACCTTTTTACCTGTTGTTTTGGCTACGACCCGCCTTTACCCATGGACACCATGTTGCATTCTGACACCGCCTCATCGACTGCCTATGCTCGTGATGCACTGGCCCGTGCTGACATCGCCCGCCAGGTCGCCCGGGATCGTTTATGTGCCTCGCAGGTTAACCAAAATGTGGTTACGCTCGCCGACACCGCGACGTGCAGTACTCTCCGGGGTCGCTGGTCTTGCTGTGGTTACCATCGCGACGTGTTGGTCTATGCGAAAAACTGATGTCCCGTTATGTTGGCCCTTACCGCGTCATACGAAAGGTCACTAGCGTGACCTATGAGATCGCTCCACTCAATCCTGTGTCAGCGACAGCTTCAGCCACGAGCGATATAGTTCATGTCTCGCGACTTAAACCGTACCACTCTCGCCCCGAGAACTGATCGCACCGGGACGGTGCTTCTGCCGCCGGCGGGTAATGTCACGGGCGGAGAAAGGCAGCGAATGACGACGACGAAGTCCTGGGCGGAACGCGCTTGGACTGCGACAGCGCTGTACCCTTTTGCTGTAAAATATACCCTGTGTATATAGTTTCTTCCCCGTAACAATATATAGGCACCGCATCTTGACCTGCCATGCAGTGCCGGTAGGAGACTTACGTTTTGTGTGCTTGAATAATAAGGATTCACAGCGTACGCATAAACTTTTAAGGTTGGCAGCAAGTCGCCATGAGTCACACCGACCTTTTAGTATAAAGCCACCTTATCTCACCTTTTTGATTATCCAGTTATTCTCAGGCACTCCGTCGTGTTAGCCGTACCCGCGTTAGCAGTGCTGATCCACAAACCAGCAAAATATACCTACGCACACACAAACCACGGCCCCTCACTAACTTTTTCATTCAGCAGCGGTGCACAAATATAGTAGCAACACATATCCCGGAACGCCGGCGAAGAAGAGAGGCGCCGCGCCAGTACCGGCTTCTTACCGACGGCGTCGCTAGTCCTTTTTGAGGAGCATGGCTATGCGATGAACGACAGCTGGCGATCACAGAATAGATCTCCTGTGTAATTTTAGTGGTCGTTATTTTAGACACAAATTAAAAAAATGTAGCTCGGCAATGCCAGGATAACATAGCGTTAGCAAAGGTTCAGCTGATTGTTCTTAGCTTTCCTGATTGTCTAGGATTAGCTTATCATGCGCACTGCTGCTCCAATGACACACACATGGTATACGGGTCATTCTACGCCAACTGTCCCAGTCGGGGCGCTCCACAAAAATCAGGTTTCTCTGAAAAAATCTGAGAAAATTACACACATGTAGACATTAGTTCCACAGTATTTTCCCAAAATATTTTGAGCGGCAAAAATTTTTCGGGCACGTCAGCGCCATTTGAACTTCTCGATATGGTGGAAAACCAGGTACGAAAGAAAAAACTCCAGGCCTGCGCTGAAACCGCAGCACAGTCACAGCGAAAGCTGGAAGAGCGGCGTTTCTAGAACCCGTTGTAAGCTCTCTTGGGGCTACAATACAAGTACACTAGAAAGGTACCCACTATGCCATAAATCACAATTTTTGTGAAGTTGGGAAGCACCTAGTAAACCATTATTCGTCATTCTGCGGAGAAACGAAGCACCAGCTACACGTCTGTAAGGCATTATGTGTACTTTGTTGACGCGACGACTGACGACGATGAAGAATTACGGCTCAGCCCTTTGTAATGGGTTGCAAGCTTTAAACGGGCCACCAGTTATGTAATTTGCATTGGGTGACGCCCGGTCGCTATTTCCGTCTCTCGTCATACTGTATAACATACCTTAACGTGGGAGAGAGACGGGGATGGGGGGGGGGGGGCGAAGAACTTCACTGATATCCCGAGGAAATGGATCATGCGCTTATGGGCTTCCTTGGCAACCAATACAAGTGCACTTGCGAGGAACCCACTACGCTATAAATCATTGTAATTTTTGAGAAGTAGGGCAGCAGGCACTGTGCCATTTTTCGTCATTCTACAGGGAGCCGTGGTACCTGCTAAACGCATGTAAGGTATTATGCGCACTTTGTTGACGCCGTGCCTGATGACGACGAAGAATTATGGCAGAGCCCTTTGTAATGGGTAGGAAGCATTCAACAACCTACTCGTTGCGCAATTCCCATTGTGTGACGCCTGGTTACAGAATTCGCGTTGTGCGACGCTTGGTGCTTATTTTACTCTTCTACCACGCTATATTGCATATGCTAATGTGGTTTCTTCCCGACATGAAGCCTGTATAGGACCTTTTTGCAAAGCAGTTTCAAGCACCGGCATGGCTCAGAGGTTGAATACTGGGGCTCACACGCAGAGGGCCCAGGTTCGAACCTCGTTCCATCCTTGAATTTTTTCTTATTTCGAGGACGGCGTAATGGTGCTCGATGTTTTCTTGCTGGTTCTACGTCCGTTTGCTTTGTAAAATAAAAAAAAAACGCCAGGCCTGCGCTGAAACCGCAGCACAGTCACAGCGAAAGCTGGAAGAGCGGCGTTTCTAGAGCCCGTTATCAGCTCTCTTGGGGCTACAATACAAGTACACTAGAAAGATACCCACTACGCCATATATCACAATTTTTGTGAAGTTGGGAAGCACCTACTAAGCCATTATTCGTCATTCTGCGGAGAAGCGAGGCACCAGCCGCACGTCTGTAAGGCAGTATGTGCACTTTGTTGACGCGACGACTGATGACGATGAAGAATTATGGCTCAGCCCTTTGTAATGGGTTGGAATCTTTAAACGACCCAGCAGTTATGTAATTTGCAGTGGGTGACGCCCGGTTGCTATTTCCCTCTCCCGTCATGCTGTATAACATACGTTGCCGTGGGAGAGAGACGGGGTGGGGTGAAGAACTTTACTGAGACCCCAAGTAAATGGATCATGCGCTTATGAGATTCTTTGGCAACCAATACAAATGCACTTGCGAGGAACCCACTACGCTCTAAATCATTGTAATTTTACTGAGACCCCGAGGAAATGGATCATGCCCTGATGGGCTTCATTGGCAACCAATACAAGTGCACTTGCGAGGAACCCACTACGCTCTAAATCATTGTAATTTTACTGAGACCCCGAGGAAATGGAACATCCGCTTATGGGCTTTCTTGGCAACCACTACAAGTGCACTTGCGAGGAACCTACTACGCTATAAATCATTGTAATGTTTGAGAAGTAGGGCAGCTGGCACTGGGCCATTTTTCGTCATTCTACGAAGAGCCGTGGTACCTGCTAAGCGCATGTAAGGCATTATGCGCACTTTGTTGATGCTGTGCCTGACGACGATGAAGAATCATGGTAGAGTCCTTTGTAATGGGTTGGAAGCATTCAACAACCTACTCATTGCGCAATTAGCATTGTGTGACGCCTGGTTACAGAATTCGCGTTGTGCGACGCTTTGCGCGACGCTCGGTGCTCACTTTACTCTCTACCACGCTATATTGCATATGCTAATGTGGTTCCTTCCCGACATGAAGTCTGTATAGGACCTTTTTGCATAGCAGTTCCAAGCACCGGAATGGCTCAGAGGTTGAATACTGGGCTCCCACGCAGAGGGCCCAGGTTCGAACCTCGTTCCATCCTGGAGTTTTTTTCTTATTTCGTTTTTTTTCTTATTTCGAGCGATACTGGTTACGGACACCGACGGCGGCGGCGGCGGCGGCGGACAACTACGGCGCCAAAAACGGCCGGTGAAATGATCTCATAACAGCTTTCGCTGTAAAACTTTTTATTGGTATTTACAGCACTTAAAAGAATAACAGCGTCGCTGTTCATAGCCTGTCTTGACATCAGCCATGAGTGCGAGCACGACAATTACAAGAAAGTTGACGATCATCACATGTTAAGTCATGACATGGAAAACTGTAAAGTACCTCACACTAGGGGAATGCTAAAATCAACTATGCAATGATAACACAAAGCATGCGGAGAGCATAGTAAGGATAATAATCATTCGGAGTTGCTTGCATCCTATGCCTGTCCGTATTTCTAACGTTCGTAACAGCCTTATAATAGAAGTAACAGCCTGTTAGAACATTTCGTGCGAAAAATGTGGTATGGCTGACGAAAAATAATATTGAAATTTCACGTAAGATTACATTGGTGGACAACGGGCTAATCTACGCACATCTTTTGTAAGATATCTGAGGATGGGACGAAAAGTACGGCTTCATACGTTGCAATCGAAAGAAGTTACCGTTCGTGACGATTAATAGAAAATAGGGAGTTTTAGCTTGTAACGTATACTTCTTTACGTTACCATTACCGGATTACGTTTACCGTTTTACCGGAACTCGACTTTTAGTAAAATTTTTTAGCTGCCGAAACGTAAACCTTTACGTACGTACGTAAACCTTTACGTTTGCGCAAACCACTGAATGGTGATGATAACAGCATTTAAACTACATTTAATTGAGATAATGTTGAATTACGCTGCGGCAAAATCATGAGCGAGGTTTTTAGCGTGTGCAGTATCCCGGTATAAGCGAAGAGGTGTAGCAACACCAGGTTACCGGGCGATGGTGTGGACATCTTGTGACGCTTCGCGCAACCACATTCATGGGCACGTTTGTTTTCGCTTAGTGTTCTTGAGGGGAAAAAATGAATAAAAAAACAACTCATTCGTAATAATGCCGCTGCAAGGCATTTACATTGGGAGTAGAATGCCCGATGTTTCTGCAATAACAATTTTGTGCTCGCCTGGTACACCTTGGCCCCGCTAGATGGCGCCTCCTATCCAGCCTGTCAGCGTATTGAGGTCTCTCGCGTTTGCGGATTCGGTATTCTAGGTCGCCCTAGCCTCGGTAATCCGGCTGAAATAAGTTGATCGTAAGTGGCGCTCGCACTTCGGCTTATTTTGACTCTGCGGCTGGAGTCTCCGCGAAGCGCATATCGCGAGTAGCCACGAACGAATGTGGATTTGCGAGATAGGGCCGTAAACGTAAAGCCTATCCAGCGAGTAGTTTACGTTCCGTAAAGCTTCGCGCATGCGCAGATTCCATCCGGTATCCGGTAACACGTTAACGTAAAGAAGTATACGTTACAAGCTAAAACTCCCTAATAATAGAAGGAGAGCGTTCTCAGTGCAGAGGATCTAAACGATGTTACCTCAGGATGCTGCTGTCAAAATTTGCATGACAAAGACTGTTAAAAAAAGTAGCAGTAGTGCAATTTAAATGTAATTCTTTACGTTATAGAAACCGCGGCATGAGCTGTTGCAGTTCATTTGTCGATACGGGTACTGCGGCATAAAGTTTGGAAACAGTGCACGAACCACCGAGCAGGTTTCGTGAGCACGTCACAGTGTTACAAAGAACTAAAAAAAGAAAAATGTGTGCAAACGCGTCCGGAAGTTATCGAGTACAGCGCAAGCACTTTATGTTCGTGAATGTGCGTAGTCTTTTTCTGCTGTTGGAGAACACTTGTGCGTGGCAGCGTGGGAGCGGAGGGGCGTTGTTCGGGTTTAGCATACAGTGTTTTGCTGCTGTGCGGACTATAATGCGTGCACGCTATGCCACAACTTCTGCGTGACCTTTCGTATGTTTCTTTATCGTCAACGTTCATTTCGGTATTAAATATTCTTCTTGTACAACTTTTCGTTCCATAACTCACAGCATAATTCTTGCGGATCTCTGCATATGTCTATTCAAATGTTCAACCCTCCTTGTTTAGACAACCTGTACTGACATGGCCGAAGACCATCCTCAAACGACGGTTCCGATGTTTATCGTAGGTGCCAAAATCTATCCACCGATGAAGGTCAGCCGATCTGGAATTGCCGCACCAATGTGAATACTTCGAGTAAAAACGTTTTCGTCGAAACACCGATGTAAGCGTGTTGAAATCCTGCCAGGATCACTCGCTCTGCGTGGGACCCGTGTCAGCTAAACGTCCACTTTTCGCGACTCTCAAAATAAATTTGTTCCTTGCGCACGCCGCGACGTCTACGCTTCGACCTTCGAACGGCACCTATATATAAACACGAGCCACGTGTGTTGAAAAGTGGAGCAACAAGACCGAACGATCGCATTTCCCGCTCAAGCGACGCAGTTTCTGTTCAGACAGTTTTCAAGTACATGGCTCAAAAAAAGAAATAAAAAAGAAAGAAAGGGCCATACTGAGTAGCAGTAGCATAAGGAGGCTTCTGAAGCTAGCGGGGGCACCAAGAAAGCCACCTACTTATTTACGTAGGTGGCACCGGTAAAAATGTGGGAAGGATCGCTCAGGGCCGCGCTGATTTGTCAGCGTAGGACAAAGTGACGCTTCTTGCGCGCCATTCAGAGTGACGCTCCATTGTTAGTCGCAACCTAATGATACCAACAGATAATGAAGCCAATGAAGGCATTGCGGACATTATTCGTAACATTTAACTGTTCTGTTATAATTTCGACATAAATGGAAAGGAATTAAAATGGATGAATATTGGATCCGAACAGCTGAAAAAAAAAAACGTTTTCCGTATTCACCGTCTTGGCTAAGAGCGGCGCTGGCTGGCACCCCCAGGATTACATGCAAAGAAATACCCACTAAAATGGACGGGAAAGCGACCGCCTCAGTAGAATAGAGCATTGGACGCGTTATCCGAGGGTCGTACGTTCGGTCCCTAGCGGCGGCAAAGTTGCTTTTTCCTCCACCTCAATTCCTTTCCACTGATGTCGCAATTGGCACACTACGGTTATAAAGAGTACAAATAACATCCGTTATGCCTTCCTTTGCGACATTGTCGGTTGGTTTATTAGGTTGTGTCTAACAAAGAAAGAAGGCCGTGATCTGCTCCCCTTCAGCAGTTTCTCCATTGCTTGATGTTTTTGAAGCCCGTTATGATGTTCTCTTCGACGTTTACGATAAGTAAAAAAATGTTGCGATTGGCAGAGCGCCCGAAGCTTCGAAGGGGACTGCCGCTCACTTTAATGCCCAGCATATAATCAATATAAATTTATTCTTTTGTGAGCTGATTTCATATTGCACGAAAATAATAAATATAGATACTGAATGCGCATGATTTCCGGCGCATGCAGCACTTTTTTTAGTTACCATGGAAAAGCGGTATCATGGTATGGAGAATGCGCAAGTCAAGAGAATACACAGAAACAATGTTACTTCTGTCATTCTTATTAATAAACGATATATATGCGATCTCAGCTTGAGCAAGTGACGGAAGGCGTCATGCTTTAAAATGCAGCCACGATTGCGTTTTAACAAGAAAAATATACATATATACTATCTAGAGGTGTGCACGGGCTCCGGGTAGCCCGAAAGCCCGAGCCCGACCCGGCCCGCGGGCCGGGCTCGGGCGGGCCGACGTATTTTCACCTCGGGCCCGGGCCGGGCTCGGGCTACTTGGATCTTTATCGGGCCGGGCTCGGGCCCGGCGCAAAGCCCGACTCAAGCCCGAAATATAGAGAATGAGCGGGAATTGTCTTCCAGCACGCATACAGCGCCTTTTCCGCGACCGCCCTTTACCGCTTTTCCTTTCCATTCGCCACTTTAAACAAAAGGGGAGCAGGTAAAGCACTGCCTCTGTTGCACTCCGACAAACAGAGAAGTAACACTACCTGAGCTAGTGATGGCGCCACGCGAGTGTTCGCGTTAGATTTAAGGCCAAATCTCATATTAGTGAAAATGCACGCAACAGCGACGAGCGACCCGACGTAGATCGCCTTCGTGCAAGCTGACGCTTGCATTGGCATACCCCATACACGTGACGGTTTTGCGAGCGAACTCCATTGTTGCTGGCATGAGGCCGTCTACTTGTATAGCAAAAGTGCCGCGAACAGTCTCTATTAGAGACTGTTCGTCGTGTGTCGTTTGATCATATTCGATATGCTCAATAAAATGCCAAATTACCGGAAAACGATGTTTTGTTTTCGCAGCGAACCTTCAAAAAGCCGGGCCGGGCCGGGTCGGGCCCGGGATTGTGTTTTCGTACGTCGGGCCGGGCCGGGCGGGCTCGCAGCCCTTTGCCGTCGGGCTCGGGCGGGCCTTCGACAAAGTCAGCGGGCCCGGGCCGGGCTCGGGCTCGGAAGTACGGCCCGTGCACAGCTCTAATACTATCACCGAAAAATAACGCTGCACAGCTGTTTTCGCCGTTCACATATTAAAGGGACACTAAAGAGCAAAACGATTTTTCTCGCATTAGTAAACTACTATTTCACAATACCAAAAACACCACGCTTGCTGCGAGAAGACGCTTAATAAGCGAGAAAACGCGCAAAAAGAAAATGCAGCTGGCGACGCCACCTTTTAATTCCCGCACCATTTGCCGTGACGTCACATTTTTGACGGCGCCTGCTTGGGCCTACGTAGTTCCTAATCGGTTAAATCGAAGTACATTGTCCGCTGAGGGTGCCAGAGACTTGACATAACGAGTTTGTGGAAATGTCGTCGAGCCTGTGGCGCGAAAATACGTTAAATGCTCTTTGAAATTCTTTTACGTCACGAATTACAAATTTCGGCGCGAAATTTAAAAATTAAGCTTTGAACTTGGTTTTCCCCTCTAATAATAAACCTATGGTGGTGAAATAAACTACACAAGAGTTCTCCGAGTACACTTTATCAATCGAAACGAATTAATCATTTCTCTTTTGTGTCCCTTTAAGGCGAAAGCCTTAGGTGCCTCAACAAACGTGAAAATTGACTGTCCGCGTCGGTGTTGTCAACACGAGCCATGCAAAAAATTATCATCACCTGACGATGTCCCCTATTACGTCATCATGACGTCACAGATCGCCAGATTTTGTAACGTCATCAACGTGCGGCCGCACGGCGACGTCATCGCGCGATATTGACTCTTGGTCAAGGTTGGGCCGATCACGGAGGCAGTGCATAAACACGTTAGGTGCCGAAAGCTTTCGAAGGGATACGGGGCAGGATCAATACCTCGACTGAGAAGGAAAATAAGAAGATGATATTCGCCTTCGTGTCGTCTTAGGCGATGTATAAGAGGCACTGTGAGTTTTCCGGTCCTATGTGAACAGCCGTTCATTATGGTTATGGGCGGCCACGCTTCTGCTGGCTGGTGAATCTACGTGCCTTGAGTGGTCAACTGGCACGTTGGGGTCTTCGATCTACGCAGTACGACCAGGCTACTTCCTACATCACCTGTCGTCGCCACGCCGATGCGCATTGTCACTCCTGCCTTTACTGACGACGACGTAGTGTCACGAAGACAATCATGACGATAGTTTTGCTCCCATTTCTTATGCAATCTCCGACTTAATAAATTTAATAATTGTCGGGGCTTAACGTCCCAAAACCACGATATGATTATGAGGGACGCCGTAGTGGAGGGCTCCGAAAATATCGATTACCTGGGGTTCTTTAATGTGCACCTAAATTAAGTACACGGGCCTGAAGCATAGCAAATGATCCTACAGTCCCAAGCGAACTTTTATCGTGGCATCAGGTCCTGAAGTCACTGGTCGATCTTATGTCCGCCTAGGCCTGGTTTACAAGGCTAATTACTAGGCGCAATGCGCATGCATCCTTCGGGTGCTTCGGCAGAGTCTGCACCCGGGCACTCTGAGAGACAGGCACATCGATGCGACCTACATGCTCATATAGAGTTAATCAGAACCTTGAGCAGGACAAAGAAGCGTTTGTACTTGCCCAAAATGCGAGACACAATAATGCACAGCGTTGCCAGTTTCGAAGAATGTCAACCCTACCACCCTTCAACTTTTCAGCCCTTCAACGTCTACCACGGCCTTGTCTGCTATTTAAACAAATGGGTAGAGTGGTTGTTTAAAAAAAAAAAAAAAAAACCACACATTTTGTATAAAAATGCGATGCAAGTACGGAGTAAGGCACCTGTTGTTTTTGTTTTTACGGCTAGTGTGAAATAAATTGCCGCTGCACAAGCTACATCTAACTGAATAATTATAAGAAATATTAGTTTCATCTTGAAAAAGCTGTTTATATGGAAAAGTTTCAGGGCATCAGAAATCACCACCACTTTTTTTAGAAATTGCAACAATCGCGCGTACTTTGAGATATTCATCATGGGATCAAGGCGCCGATATCGAAATCAAGCGCACCGAGCGCGCAAAAAAAGGCGACCGCTTTGTTACCTGGGACAGGAACTTATCGTGACGTCGAATTGGTGAATTTTTAATGAAGGCGAGTCGTTGCAGTATCTTGCCCTGCAAAGCGGCAAGCCATAGGTACCATTACGTGCGACGTTCGGTGCTTGTCTGTTGCTTGTGCACTGTGCGCTAGATAACCGCTGTTTGCACGTTTGCTTTCACTGCACAACGTTCAGCTTTATCATCCTAAAAAAACAAAGAAAAACAACTTCAGGGTGATTCCACGAGAGATCCAACATGCATGTCCGGTCGATATTTTTGTTTTGCCTGGGTTTTTTATATGTTCTGTGGATACATTCAAAGTGCACGGAACCGAAAATCTATTTCCTATAAATGCTTCCAGCGCGCCAAAAACATATTTGAAGGTGGCGGCGCGGACGCCCTGCTTTTTGCTCACCGCAATATTTTCGGATTTCACTGCCGAATTAACGCGAACTATAAACGTTGTGTGGAAAATTGCTTTCACGTGGTTTTAATACGCATTGCTGTGAAGTACATCGATGCTTTCTTTATGCCGTTCTCAAAAGGCAAAAAAATGTAAAAAAATGGCAAACACGGCCCAAATGAAAAAAGTTCGGCCAGTTTGATGCGCCTTCAGGCGTTTCCTATTTCACAGAAAAACTTCAAAAGAGTGTCAAATATAGAAAAAACACGGTTGATCCCTCCGTCATAGAAATCGGAATAACACGAAAGTAAAGCGTGCCCTTACAGAAGTAACTGAATGCTTACTGTACATTGATATAAGAAAGTTTGCACAATGTATATTGATGTGTGGCAGCTAATGGCGCAATTTAACGTGTATGCACCCACTTTGCTGATTGGTGGTACATCTCCATCCCGATGACTAACGTCCCTGCTAAATGATTAAACAAACCCTTGTGGTACCTGTAGTAGTTAGCGGTGAAAGCGTAATCAGACCACTAGGTGTGATAGCCTGAAGAGCATCGCATATTGGACGCAGAAATTGGTCGCCATCCCGCGGCATGTTAAAATATGATTGAACACCACGGCCGGACTAGAGGGAAACGCAAAGGGCGTCGTGCCGCCCCGGTAGCCCGGCCGCGATTTTTCTCGGGGCGTGCGCGTGAGCATGGAACGCGGTGTTACAGCCAGGTGAGGCAGGCGCGCATCGCAGAGCTATTTCTGCTTTGTATTAGCGTGATGCTGAGCGAGGCCGACGCTTTTACGACGCTTGGGCAAAGGTCGCCACCTCGCGGTGTGTTAAGGCATTGACAAAATTGAACTTCTATTGAAAACGCGCCGAATGGGGCGGACGCGTAACGCGTTGCAGGTGCTAGTCGCGGAGGCCACAGCAATGACGAATTACCCCCAGAGGTCAACACCTTACCACTCCCAGAGGTCAACAACACCCAGCCAACCGGGAGAGTGGTAGATATAAAAGGCGCGTTCGTAAAACCTTCAGAGTCTGTGACGGTGGCGCAGTGGATAGCGTGCCCGGCATCTGCTGTTGCGGACCGAGCGGCCGTGGGTTGGATGCCCGTTAACGGTACCTTTTTTTCTTTGCCATCTGATTGTGTATATTTTTCGACGTCATTTCCGTGACGGAAATACGTCACTGAAGTCTTGGTGGACCCCGGCATAAAACACTTTCGTGTTAAAAAGCCTTTGAAACATTCCTTCGAAAGATCGTTTTCCTACGGTCAGGGCAAAAAAAAAAAAAATTAAGGAAGCGAGTTTTTTTCAAAACGTTTTATTTTGCGAAAATAAAGTAATGAAAATTCTTCAGATGCCACGCCTTGTGGGAATCGGTTTCATGCGATGCAGGCAGCCAGCAGTTCTATGCTGCATTTTTTGGCCTCGAGCCAAGCGTTACGCGGCGCATCGACGTGTTTTTGTAAATGGAGGGGTTTTGTGCACATTGTGGGCTTACCAGGCACGCTGACTACTCTGACGTTCATATGGTAACTTATGGTCTGACGTATTATCATCACTCACATTAGACCGCAGACCTCTGTGTTATCGAAAGGAATTGCACGCTACAGTGCGATGATGTGAGCATCATACGTAATATTCCTCAGCGTATTCCTGGGGGGTGGAGCAGCTCTTGAGTATAGCTTCCTGAATCATAGGAATATATATATATATATATATATATATATATATATATATATATATATATATATATATATATATATATATATATATATATATATATTAGAGTTCTATGTACTTATTAGGGCTTAGTAAGTACTAATTTATTTAGTACTTACTACTATTAGTGAGTAAGCACTAATTTGTACTTAGGAGGCAATCACGAGAGCACCCAGACGTTGGCGGCTTGATACGTAGATAGAAACGTAGGCAGATACGTAGATAGAAATGGTGAACTGTGCCGGAGGTCCGCTAAGAAATGCTTCGCTTTTTAAAAACTCCGGTCTCAATTATAACGAATTTATTTTCGGAAAGCGCGTACGTCAGTCAAAACATGGCTTCAAAATCATACGTCCTCATTCACTTTGTTCACGAGATATAACGAGTGAAAGTGACCCTTGCTGTGCCTGCCATTGATGTTGTTAGCAACTTGCATTGCGCGTAAATCTACAGTTTTAAATATTTTGCTACAGCAAAACCTTACTCTGGTAGTTTGTCTTTAAGAAAAATGTATTTTCAGATTTTATTTGCCGGTAGCGTGTGCGAAGGTGGGCTGCTACCGCCCTCTAAAGGGTTTGCGTCAAATCCAGCCGTGAAATTCGAAAATATTACAGTGAGAAAAAACATTTTAATAAAACTTATAATACAGGAGCAAAAACAGGACGCCCGCGCCACCACCTTCACTTTATTTATTGCGCGCTGGGAGTGCTTTTTGGATATATTTTCGCTTCCGTGCACTTTTGATGTGCCCACATAACATATAAAAAAACCAAGGCAAAACAAAAATATCGACCGGACATGCATGTGCGATATCTCGTGGGATCGCCATGCAGCAGTCTACTCTATTGAACAGTTTAGCTCAAATACTCTGCCTCAGAGTATTTGAGCTAGAATTACCTAGAACACTGGGCAGTGGCCAAAGCGCCGCTCGAATACATGGGAGGAGCGAGGATCTTTTGCAGGGAACGGCAACGCAGCCGCGGTGCTGTGCCGAACCCGTTAGAGTTACTGTACATGTTCCCCCTGAAGTATATAGACGTCAGACTCTGGAGTTTCACAGACACGTGACGTGGAGCAGTATTGGGTAGTACAAAGACCGACTCCCTCGCACAGTTTGCTGTGGGACCAGGTCAAACTAGCGAGTGCTGAACAACGATTGAGCTTAATTTTGCGTGTGTATGCGCATTGAACGCTGAGAAAGAGAGCTGTGACTTTTACTCCGCTAGTCGGAAGCGCCACCGAACCGCCATGAAGTGCTTGCTGGATCCCTCGCCAGAACGACGGCGAAAACAACAGCAGACGAGACCACTCCGCACGCTACGAAGAAACGTTGCAATCGACGCTAGTGTTGCGTTTTGAATTGCCACGGATGTAAAGGATTGAATAACAACGTTCAATTTTACCGATTTCCATAATTGTCGTACGAAGCAGAAAGGCGAGAGCACTCGATACGGGCCGTTCTCCACAGCCGGTCGCATGAGAAAGTGTGGTAGTGTGGCTCTACTGTTGTAATGCCCACTCCTGACGGAGAACCGTGGTAACCTTGACTATGAATCTCAGCAGAGGCTCTGACCGCGGTGCGTGCCGTGTAACACGGAGTGAGCAGCTCGAGGCAGATTACAGGATGTCGCGGCGTACGCGTGATACGTACGCCGCGACATCCTGTAATCTGAGTTGGTCGTCACCACGTAGCATCGCGCACCTACGTTTTTAAGGCTCAAAGTTCCGGTTCTAACTAGCTAACACGTGCGTTATACAAGTAAACCGTGAAATGTTGGTCTTGACCGCCTTCAGGTTTGTTTTGCCCGTGGCCTCCGCGATTGCCGTAGCTATCTCGGAGGCCACGGTTTCGCCTTTGGTTATACCCCGCGAGAGTGGTCACGCACGTTTCCCCATTTGCAGTATATACATATGGAAGACAGCCATTAAGAGACCATCTGAGGATGCATGATAAAACAGTCCAATGCACAGGAAGCGAGAGATGAAAGGAGAATGCAACTGAAAAAGCAAAAATCGCCGGGGCCTTCCTCCTTGACAGAGAGAGCTTTGTACCACTGATAGTAAGAGAGAGAGATCTAAGTAAATTGATCGTGTATGTACTTCATCGCTTTGGCATTACGTATATACCCGATTTTAACGCATTTAGGCGCTAGAGAACCGACGTCGGAGGGCTTCCCTCGAACTCGGTATCCTGCGATGCTCGCTTGTATTTCCGAGTTGCAGCGCGCCAGAATAACTGAAACTTCCATCATAAAAACACAGCGCTAATTTAAACATGGACAGAGAAACAGCATACGAGGACGGGCGCTGACTGCCAACAAAGCCTTTATTATACGTGCACAAATACATAGCTTATGAAAGAAAGGGGGCGGGGGGAGAAGATGGTCGCTGTTGCACGATGTACTGATACTAAGAGCAGGAGGGTGGATGGTTAAGATTGCTGTAGGAAACTGCATTCCTTTTCACAAAGGCTGAGTAACTGGGCGCTGGCACACACCGAGCCTCTGCGCATCATCGTGAAAGCCTCGAAAATTTCTCGCGCGCGGCTGTCATTGTACTTGCGCAGTACCTCGGTGTGTTGAAGCAGAGGTGCACGGGTTTGGTTGCTGTGAAGCAGGGATTTTTCATGTTTCCTTACAGCTGGTTTGTCACCGCATTGGCCCGCACTTTGGCGGCTCCGACCACTTATCGTGAGCGGAGGTGCTTAATTTAGTTACTTGTGGAACGACGAACGTTAACGTGTTGCAACAGAGAATAAGCTCGAGATCGCGAAGATAACCAAGGGAACGTAGCCGATGTGCACGTAGTGCCATCGTCGATGTGCTGACGCTTTTGCATCCTTCATACCCTTTCTTGTATTACGTGCGTTCGATTTGTTTTACAAGACTGCCTCCCGCGCTCTGCTGTTTTCTCATTAAGGCGAAAGCCTTAACTGGCTTATGCGAAGCGTAATGTGTCCGTCGGCGTGGCCGCGGTACCAAAAATCGCGTAACTCACGTGTCTGATTCACTTGGTATATACCAAAATTAGCATGGAAGGGCACCAGTGTATGACTAACATTACTGGAAGGACATGACATCAATAGCTTCACATGCTTGCCGTTTAAATAACGATTAACATTGACAATATGACGTGTGACGCAAACCGTAATTCATCGACCAGAAGTCATTCTGAGGGTATGTGGTCTGATGATGTGACTCCGTCAGATGATGAAAACGTCGTCGTCCCCATTCTCTATCTGAACGCTTCGGACTTACCCGTCGATTAACTGAGCGCACACGTTCGCATGCGAAAAAATACAGTACTTGAAAAGAAAGCACGACAAACCAAAATAAATGAAACGATGACTTGCAATTGTTCTGATGCCTCACTTCATCTTAGGAACGAGGGTCCGTCTGGCCATCTCTTTACATTTATTACAGATTTGAAAAACATGTTCACCACACTGGCGTAGCCATGGGGGGGAGGGGGCAGCCCCTTCTCTGGCTACGAAATTTTTCAATCTAGCATGGGGATCTATTTACGTGCACATACGAACACACGCACAAACATATATAAAGGGTGGTGGACAACCGCCCCCCCCCCCCCCCCCCTCTGCAAAGCTCTTGCAGTACTCGGGAGCTTTATCACGAAGGCCGTTATTGAGCTCATCAGGCAAAAGCGGGAAATCGCGGTCGGGTGCCCTGTTAACGCGCACTGACTTAAACCCAAAAAACTTGTATTCAACGTAACTAGTCGTGTACGTTCTTTTGTACATTCTTTGAACCGCTCGAACGCTAACAGCCGTGAAAACTTTCAAATTATCTTAATTTAAGCCTAGGTAGGTGCCAATAAAATGCTTGAATCCGTTTTCACTTAGTCTGGTGAAGCATTGCACGCATCTCGCACAAACATTTCATACTTTGGAGAGCAATTTCTGTAGATAGAAACAAGCCCAACGCGTGAGTCACCTTAGCTGGCTTCGAAACACCTGTTCGTGTTATATATATATATATATATATATATATATATATATATATATATATATATATATATATATATATATATGTATATATATTATATATATATATATATATATATATATATATATATATAAATATATGCCATCGTATGTTACATTTTTAGGACTAGTTTCCTTGGAACCCGCCATGGTGGTCTAGTGGTTATTGTGCTCGACTGTTGACCCGAAGGTCGCGTGCTCGAATCCCGGTCGCGCGGCTGCATTTTCGATGGAGGCGAGAATGCTTGAGGCCCGTTTACTTAGATTTAAGTGCACGCTAAAGAATCCCAGGTGGTCGAAATTTCCGGACCCCTTCACTACGGCGTAGCTCATAATCATATCGTGGTTTTGGGACGAAACCCCAACAATTAATTAGTATCCTTGGAGATCTTTAACTTTAACAATGTTAAGTGATTGAAATAACGCCTTGACATTTGTAAATTGCTTGCTGTATTTTTGTTTAGGCCGCTATTTCACTAGTACAGCAAGGATGCGGGTATTTATCTATTTAGTTGAACGATACCTGGATATTTGGAAAGCATTCTTCTATATGACGCCTTTTATGCGCAAACTTTTGGCATAAAGTTTGGGTACACTTCACACGCGGTAGATCTTGTTGCTGTACGCCATGCCTGAAGCGAAGTACGCTAACAATATTGCGGCAGTAAGGCCGTCTGTAATCTTTTTCTTGTGTCCCTTGCGGCTTCTTACTGTGCTCTGTCCATTGTAAAGCACTAGTCGAGGCTAACAAGTTGTCGAACGAGGACGTGTGCATATGGCTGTTAACGACTGACAGCTGTGAGTGAAAGGCTCGTAGCGGTGAGCGAAGCGGTCAATACACGTAAGTATTTCAGTCGAAGCAAGAAGAACGGCCGCACGCTTTTCTGAGCTTGCCACATGTAATCCAAATATCAAGAGTGTGCCATGTCCTCAATTGGCTGTTCACGAAACGTACGCGTTTACGCAAGTATTACTGCGTTTATATCACTGGGCTCGGAAATGCGTGTTGATTAGCGTGGCAGAAAATGTGGAGTACATCGAAATCAAGCGCCACCTCTATTTGGGAGCTCCTAAGAAACGGAATAGTACACATTTTCACATTGACTTGCACTTGAAACTTAAATTTTATACTGTTTTTATAGGTGCTGATGTTTTCACTGAGACATGAGATGTATTCCGGTACGTGCCTTAGAAGAGATTCATTTTTGCGAATGCTGAAAGTGCAACAAATAAAAACCATAAAGAAATAGCTAGACGCCACAGTCAATATGAGGGCCAGGTGTTTTCAGAGACACTCTGGTGGCTTAGTGTGGCACATTTTTTCCTTGGTGTTTCCTCAACTGGAACGGACGCTCCAGTCTAAAAACATAGGAAACCTTCGCATAACACATAAGAAAGAAAAAAGCTAACGCAAGAGAAGATGCTTTGGACAAATGACACGTCAGCAGCAGGAACCCATACGGCGTCTCAACTGCACTCCATGAGATAAGACTCCAAGAACATTACCAGAATATTAAAACAAAAGTGACGAGCCTCTGCAGCGGATTATTTTCAGAAAGCGTATGGTCAGTAGGGAAAAAAATACTGAATACATTCTTTATTAATCTCTTTAACTTCATTTTGTGCTGTTTCTTATGGAGCTATTTACTCTTACAGATGACATCTCTAGACTAAACAAATGACGACTTGTGAAGCATTTGAAACAGATTTCATTTTTTGTTATTTTGAGCAATGTTAAAAAACAAACTAGTTTTGCCTGCACACTGAACTAAACATTCCGTGAAACCAGAGCTGGCATAGTATCAATTTTCTGATGTAGCTATATGTAACTATGTACTTAGGTCAGTACGTTTTCGCCAAGCATCTGTCGTCCTAATCTATCAAGTTAGTTACACTATCACCCGCGAGTGTGTCAACAATTTAATTTATGCACACTGCTGTCACCCACTTTCCGATTCATTGAACTGTTCAAAGTACCGCGAGCACCACAACGTCTTTATATCTTGCGTATAACAGGCCCCTAAGGGCCCCTGTAACTAATACCGGTTTCAATGGGCACACTCGGAAGATGTCGCACTCAGCGTGTTCTCTTATTTCTTTGCTTTTTATCTATATAGCCCTTCCCTCTGTGCAGTGTAACAAACCTGACGCGCGTCTGTTCGACGATCGCATTTTTCTCATTTGTTTCTGTCTATAGCTCACGTCACAATTTCGGCAGGTCATAATATTTCACTTTTTGCACCGTGATGATGGGAATAAGCGATTGCAGATGCACGTGATCTTTTCATCACCTTAAGCGGTGCGTTTCATTAGGGGAGCCGCCTTATGCGGAAGTCTATGTGCTTTCAAAGAGGGAAATATCTTTATTGTCGGCTTGGTAATCAGAGAGGAAGAAACAGCAAAATATGTTAAAGCCAACGCGCGATAATGACTCGCTTGGTACCTACGTCAACAAACGGTATCATTTTCTCGGTAATATATCGTGTATATTGGAGATTCGTGTTCTCGCATGTTCTACCATGCAGGTGATGAGTGAAACTGCAAGACGTGGTTTATTTGCTCTGGTATCTTTTGGCGTAAAATATAAGCCGATCCAGGCTTCTTTCCACACTCATATCATTAGTGCGTTCTGTTGATATTGCGCGTGTTGAATGGTGTCCGTAGTATCTGCGGCTGTATGAACTATGCTACTATAACCTTTCATTTGTGCTATCTTATATAAAATCATAAAAATGCGCGCGTATATTTAGATTTGCATGTCCGTATAAGAGATTTCAATCAGTAAGATTTGGAAAGGAGCATTGTACAACTTGTTAAACATGAAGGCCCATGTCCCTTTCTCAGCGACTCCTTCCCCACAAAAAGCGTGTTTCTACTACCATGTCCCCATTTTTTTATATTGACTCCGGGATCACACAGCCTCCCTTATCATTGTGTAGAGATTTCTTCATCTACACCAACTCCTTTTACTTCAACTGTTCACGAGCTCACCGACCACTAGACACACCGACCGATTGCCCACGTTCGTAAACCAATGAGGCCGGCCATTTACACATAAAGCAAAACACTGATGTCGCTATTTAAAGCGCTGTCTATAAAAACGATGCCTATCATACAGCGTCTTGCCTGCCTAGGAATGAGCAGCACTTGCTGGCACGCAGCGCACCTCTTGTAGCTGCATGTGGCTATTCCTCACAAGGAGCGGCAGGTGAGCTCGCGGGTTCGACAAGCGTACACGTGTTCTGAGCTAAACGGTTTTGTGACGAGTTCTCCTGGGCTCTCCAATATCTACAACACTTCTTTTGAGAGGCACTCTTTGGATACCTCGCTCTATTTCCAGCAATGATATCTTTGTCTATGTTTGCGACTATTCCTTTATCACTTAGGACATTGGTTAGACGATTCACATTAGAAGAAAATCAGCGCACAGAAAAACGGAGACAAAGAAGAGATGAAACACACACAGCGCTTTTTATCTTTTCTCTTTCATTGAGACACGGCCAACTGTGCTGAGGTCGTATGATTGACAACCAACAGTCGCACTATTTTGCTTCACTGGTTGTGTGATACGGGGTATGCACCACGCAAAAATTCACGCATTTGCCTAGGGTGAGTCGCGTTAGGCACTTCATTTTCTCTTGTTTTTTAGATGCGAAGCATTTCTTAGCAAACCTTTGGCACTTTGAGCGTTTCTATCTACGTACATATCTGTCAACGTAGCCGCCTACGTCTGAGTGCTCTCATGATCGCCTCCTTAACTTGGTGTAGACCAAAATTGGCATAAGAGAGTAAGAGGGTCATAAAATGAATAAAGTGGAAATCCTGTTACATAAGTCGTCAAACCCTTTCCTCCAGACACGTGTGGCCCGCTTGCCCTGTTTACCAAGGGCCGCGGTGTACGGGCTTGCGCCACAGGTGATTGACAGTTTATATCTACCCAGGAACGGTGACAACAGACATTGGTAATTTGCAAGAGTGATTTAAAGTGCAAGAGCGTTAAGAAAACCGACATCAGCAGGAAAGAATGAAAATCAGGATCCCAGTAGGAATCTAACCCAAGCTTCTGCGTGGTAATCAGGTATTCTACCACAGAGGCATGCCATGTCTGCAAACTGGTTTAGAATGGATGAAAAACAGCCTATGCAGGCGTAATGTTGGTGCAACGTCAATTGTGGTTGTGCTGCTGGCTATCCTATTTTACAAGAAAGCAATAAGCACTACATATGTGCTCCTACGATACAGGCGCCATATCGATTAGCATCTGTGGTTCCAGTGTTGGCTTCGCTTTTATATCAGTCTAATAAACTTTACATTTGTATTTATATGATTCTGCAAGCTATAATGATGCATTGCTCGACCCCGGAGGATTATATTAGCATGATTGCACCGTAAAGTGCACTTTGTTTCGATAATACTTACACATGTACTCTAACGTGAGGGTCGCACCATAAGTTACACTTTAAACGCCAGTGTTGTCGACGTGCCTGGTAAGCCCACGATGTGCACACATCTACTACACTTACAAAAACACGTCGATCCACCTCGGAACCCTTGGCTCAAAGCCATAAAATACAGCACAGTACTCGCTGACTGCTTCGCATGAAACCGACACTTACAACGCGTGGGATCTGACGAAGTTTCTTCTTAGTCAATGCATTGATCGTTCTCCCCACCCCCCTCCGGAAGCTTCTGCACCTACGCACAGCCTGCGTGATAGGCCCACCTTTGACCAAGCGACGATGTCATGTGATACCGCATGGCGTAATCACGTGACATCATGTTATGTGGCGTCATATTGTCATCATGATGACGTCACAAATTGTGGCGATCTGTGACGTCATGATGTACGGTGACGCCATCGCGTCATGACCATTTTTTGCACCACTCGTGTGTGTCGTCTCCTTGTTCCCGTCTTTGTGCGCTTAACGGTTTCGTAATGTCAGTGTACCAACCAGCTCGGACCCAGCCTCTGATTCGGTATATTTCTGTCACACCGAGCATCGTTCGCCCATGTGTGCTTGTTGATCCTTCCTGGTGTTCTTCACTCATCGTTAAGGCTAACTGCAATGCAAGACTACTGACGTTTGCCATAAACCGCGCCTTTTTTCCTCCTGCTATCGCACAGTTGTTGGGGCCTTTCCGGCCTTCCCGCCACATTGCCCAGCATCTTTGTTGCCTTTTGAGATCCGAGACGTGGAGGCAAATTCGTCTGCTCGAAGATTGCTTAGTGGTGGCTTGCGCGCAGCAGGCTCCACCAGGAAGACACCTTCGGAGGTTTTCCCAGGAGATGCGTACGGTGACACAAGCAATGCAATTTTTTTTGGAAATTGACCCTTGCCACTCTTCCCAAGAAGCGAAACGCCGAATCGAGTGGACCATATGTCAAGAAGATAGGTGATGTCAATGTAACAAAGTTCGTTGGAGATGAACTTGGTGCTGGTCCGAAGTTCAGCGTTGCCCCGAGACCAGATAAGACTGAACTCCTGGGCATGGTGCGAACAGTGGCAAGCAGGGCAACCCAGCCTGAAGCCGATCGCATAGTCCTTGAGAGCGTTGATGCGCTTTCGACAAAATTGTCAAAGATCAAGAAGCCGGCCATTTCAGACACAGTGAACCGCTCTGTGTGTCGTCTTCTTGTTCCCGTCTTTGTGCGCTTAACGGTTTCATAATGTCAGTGTACCAACTAAATCGGACCCAGCCTCTGATTCAGTATACCTCGCTCATAGCATCCATCTATAATAAAAATAGCTTTCCGACGCTCGCCTGGCTGTCGCACCTCGTTCGCCGCTCGCTCTGTGAGAAATCACGGCCAGGCTAGAGGGGAGACATGACGCGCGTTGAGTTTCCTTTCGCCTTTCAAGCCCGGCCGTGGTGTGATCTTTTTGTTGACTCTAACATTAACGCTTGGAGGAATGGCGTCCTTAGCCCAAGCTAAGCGTCCAATCAGCGGCGCTCTTCTGGCTGTCCCACACTGCCTCTGATTACTTCAGGAAAAAACTCAAAGACGGCGACGAAGCGAAGACACGAACAGACAGACACGGGCGTCTGTTCGTGTCTTCGCTTCGTCCCCGTCTTCTTTACGTCATTACAGTTTTTTCCTCAAGTTATGAACCAACTAGCTCAGCAACAAGCCCTGTTGTCTCTGATTACACTCTCCCCGTGCGAACGGAACGGCCTGAGCAACACTAGCATCGGCGCCTTGCTGAAGCCAAGCTCGGAGGCTACAATAACGAGCACAGACTGCAAGTGTTTTGGTCATAGAGTTTCATACATTAACCTAGAGAGGAAACTGGCGCGGCGACCGTTGAACCACCATGCGAATGATGGCAAGTACAGGCTTCGAATGAGATTTAATTAGCTAGCGAACTGTCTACGGATCTTTTTCTACAGTTCCAGTTTCGTTCATTACGAGGGTGGGCAGTGAGGCGCGTTGCAAAGCACTCAAGCCGTGCTTTTGTTGTTCAAAGAGGCTGAAGACCGCTAGGTTTCTTGGTTTGATGCCATGTTGCAGCTTTACAGGTTGTGTTTGGCAATTTTAGTAAAGCGTCGTGCACTCACCGCTGCGCATAGATGTAGCGTCCCATGCCAGTGCATGAAATTGCATGGAGTTCACGTTTTGTGGTAAGCGCCACTTGTCAAAACTCTTTCAAATCGACTGCAAAGCGACGGCGAAGCTGAGTAGACGCACCGTCACGCTCCTCTCACTCGACTTCACAACAAAACGAGAGATGCGTTGGGGGCAGGCCACTTGGACAGACGTATCTGGCATTGCAGCAGAAGATACGTGAAGTGTTTTAGGGGCGAAGCTCCTTAAGGCGGCACCCGTTCGTCCCTCGTAGTTGTCGTAGTCGTAGTGCGTAACCAGTCGTAACGCTAGTACCAGATCTCGACCTCCAAGGTGGTGCCGGTGGGAGATTTTAGGGGCGAAGCTCCTTAAGGCGGCACCCGTTCGTCCCTCGTAGTCGTAGTCGTAGTAGTCGTAGTGCGTAACCAGTCTTACGCTTTGACCTCCAAGGTGGTGCCGGTGGGAGATTTTTCCTGTGCGTTGTTGAACAATAAAAAATTCGCAGCGTGCGCGTTAACTAAAAGCCGAATTCTTCTGTCTCTCATTCCCCATTAGCAGCCATTGGCATGTTCCAGTAGGAAACGTTAGTAGAAGTAGAAGTGTAAGTGTTAGCTAAAAGCCGACTTCTTCTGTCTCTCATTCCCATTAGCAGCCATTGTTTACCTCCAAGGTAGTGCCTGGTGAGATTTCTCCTGTGCGTGAATAAACAATAAAAATTATGTTCAAAACGCCGTTGATTGAGGAAATAAACCAACGAAAGACGCCAGATGTTTTGTAAAAGCAAAACGAAAGAACGCCAGATGTTTCTAAAGCAAAACGAAAAGACGCCAGCTGCTTAACGGAAGACGCCAGATGTTTTCTAAAGCAATGGTTTTCTAAACGATGAAAATTCACAGCGTACATGTAAAATTAAAGTGAGCTGCAAGTCGTCATAACTCATCGAACCTTTAGTATAAACGCGCCCGATCTCATGTCGGTGATGATGTACTGGGCAGAATTCACGGAAGATTCACGGTTTACCGATGAACCTCCGCAGCTTCGCCCACTCATCATCATTCACTCCGTGGATATGCTGTGATTTTTTTTTTTCCTGTGCGTTGTTGAACAATAAAAAATTCGCAGCGTGCGAGTTAACTAAAAGCCGAATTCTTCTGTCTCTCATTCCCCATTAGCAGCCATTGGCATGTTCGAGTAGGAAACGTTAGTAGAAGTAGAAGTGTAAGTGTTAGCTTAAAGCCGACTTCTTCTGTCTCTCATTCTCATTAGCAGCCATTGTTTACCTCCAAGGTAGTGCCTGGTGAGATTTCTCCTGTGCGTGATTAAACAAAAAAAATTTTGTTCAAAACGCCGTTGATTGATGAAATAAACCAACGAAAGACGCCAGATGTTTTCTAAAAGCAATACGAAAGAACGCCAGATGTTTCTAAAGCAAAACGAAAAGACGCCAGCTGCTTAACAAAAGGCGCCAGATGTTTTCTAAAGCAATGATTTTCTAAACAATGAAAATTCACAGCGTACATGTAAAATTAAAGTGAGATGCAAGTCGTCATAACTCATCGAACCTTTAGTATGAACGCGCCCGATCTCACGTCGGTGATGATGTACTGGGCAGAATTCACGGAAGATTCACGGTTTACCGATGAACCTCCGCAGCTTCGCCCACTCATCATCATTCACTCCGTGGATATGCTGTGATTTTTTCACTCACTATGGTACTGTTATTTCCATAAAAGGATAATGCATACTTTCGAGGGAAAGATAAGCGCGTTCATTTTAAGTGTTGTAAAGAAAATTATTCATTATATTGTGATGCCAAATCTAGAGCACAATTGCAGAGCAATGCATACCATGGTGGTTGAATTTGTCCAGCTTTCAGTTCCATCTCACGGTCACGTAAGCTTTTTGCAATAAGCTTTACGTACAAAAGAATAAAGCAAGTTTTAATTAAAAATAACTTCATATCCCTATTGAAAATCGTGGGTTGGTGGATGCTGGAAATCTTGGTGGACATGGTGGAAACAATAGTGGACAAGGTGGAAAGAATAGTGGATGTGGTGGAAGCTGTGGTGGTCATGATGGCTGATGATGGCGAGAGTGGAAAAAATGGTGGCAGATGGTGGTGGTGGTGGCGAGCTTCTTTTGGTGGTAAGTGGAAAATGCTGGCTGATGGTGGCGAGAGTGGAAAAAATGGTGGCAGATGGTGGTGGTGGTGGCGAGCTTCTTTTGGTGTTAAGTGGAAAATGCCGGCTGATGGCGGCGAGCAAAACATGTTTTGGTGGATGGCTTGGTGAACAAGCCGGATGACGGTGGCAGGATGGAAACATGGTGGATGACGGTGGCATGATGGAAGTGAACGTGACATTATGTGAAGTCGCCATCAGTTCTAATGTTTTCCTCTTGAATGTGCAGAAATATATGCAGTTCAAAGAAGCCAACACCGATCATTAAGCTTTCCAGCACTATTTTTTTTATTCATGCGGCGCCAATAACCGCCACTAGTTTTCTGGAGCACAGCAGCCGTGAATGTTTACATTTTACGCACGTACTTATCAGGTTCACATCCGCGATGTGTTGCTTTATAGTCATGTTTGCAAGTATAGAGGTGTCGGTGTGAACAGCGACAGTAACTGTGTTACATCGCCGCGCATTTGCCGAGAAGTAAATGAGTCCTTCCAGCGGGCCCGGGAGACCAGAAAACAGCTTCCGCTTGATACCGCCACGCTTGAAACGCAACTCTGGCAATTCTTGCACACTCACTTACCTCAGCGGCACTTTAAGGTACTAGTGAAAATGCATGCAAAGCTAAAATGCACAAACTTTTACCTTCGGCCTGCGTCGAGATAACCTCCACCAAGTATGACTTCCACCATCATATTCTACCACCATGATGGCCACCAAAGGTTAGGCATAGCGTAGCGACCGAGTCCGTCTACGTGTTATCGGCGCTTCTGGGTTTCAGTATACACGATTCCGATGAGTGCGAATGACGCTACAGCACACCTGTGGCATCGGCTAACCTAAATGAAGCATTTTTTTCTTGTGTACGGTGTCCGCACAAGAAGCGATGAGCATAGATGCGACGCGCTTCCAGCAACAACTCCGGTCACCAACCACTGCCGGTCGCACTCGCCGGCGCTTCTCTGACACGTATGCGAGAACATAGACTTGTCAATTCGCACGCCTTACTGAGCCAATATGATGGCATATTTTTCCCGCGCACTGCACTTGCTTTGGCCCAGCTGTTATGCAGTTGTAGCTAATGATACAGCGTCAGATCAGTGCATTGGCACGGCTGCGCTGTACGTTGCGCGAAAAAAAAAAAACATCACAATACTCAATCAATTGTACGCGCGTATTTATCGAACGAGATTAGAGTAGACAGAAAGCCTC
>NC_051180.1:151778646-151838645 GCF_013339695.2 Rhipicephalus sanguineus
CCAAAGGACCGAAGGCCGCTGCCCGCTGGTGCGGTCTCTGCTTACGCAGCAGGTGCTCCAAACACGCAATGAAGCAGGTCCCTCTGCTGGCATCTATGTGAGTCAGCCTTTCAACGAGAAAAGAAAGAAGTCCTCTGTGTTGCTTATATCTCCCCTTGTTCATTATTATTGTTTTATGCCTCCGGCTGTTCCTTCCGCTTGTGTTAGCCACGAGCACATCTCTATCCTTATCATGCTGCGAGCCGTCTGATAACAGTTTCTTAAAACGAGAGACGATCCTCTCTCCACCCCCGACTTCTTAAATAATTCCCCCTGCCATCCCTTAGCCGCAAACCCCCCCTTCCACGATTTTAGTTCAAGCAGCCGCCTCCGCCGTGTACACGGTGGAGGAAGGTAAGAGTCGCAGTGGCCTAGCGCCGAAGGGTGGCGAAAAGTGCTTATACAAACTATCGCATTGCTTTCGCGACGGGTGCAAGGGCCGTAAGAAAAGGAGCGCGGGCGCGCAGTCTAGCCCGGCCGTGGCACTGCTTCACTCTACGTTCTCCTTTCCCTCCTGCTCACCCTAACTTCAGTTTCACAACCAGTCGCTGTGCTATATATAGTATACTATAGTATACTATACAAGGCTATGCTTTAAGAAAGGGAAAATAGACAACCACCCGTTTGTAGCACGAAGCCACAAGGAAATCCATACGGATTTTTCAGAAATAAAGCCTCTTAGTTGCTGAAAAATTCGTCCTGGTCCGGGGATCGAAACCGGGACCCACGCTTTTCCGGGGCGGTCGCTCTACCAATTGAGCTAACCAGGAAGCTAGCAATTGGCAGCGCGAGGGCGAATTCATCGACAAATCGAAGCAACTCGAACCCGGCGTTGGTCCCGGGTTCGATCCCCGGACTTTCCCCTTTCCCATGCGTTCAAGTCCCCGCGGTTAGCGCATCGAGCAGACGCCAGCCCTGGATAACGAAAGTAATGTTCTGGCGCCATGGAGGAAGGAAAGAGAGCATTACGTCACGCGATTGAAGCCCAGCGTGTCGGCCCAACACGTGATCAAAACGTCAGAGCGCGCGCGGTAGGTTTGAGTACTACCGGTGCGGTTCTGTTTTTGAACCTCCTCCGTGAGCAGCCGGTCTACGCCGAACGAGCGCGCTTCGATTAAAAGCTACCGGGCGCCATGCCCAAAGTCTCGGCAAATCTTATTTCTTGCGTGATCTTGACGAAAAAGATCACGTGCTGGGCCGACACACTTCGCTTCAAAACGAGTTGGCTTGCCAAGGCTGGCTGCGTGACGTAATGCTCCCTCCTTTCTTTTTCTTTCCTCCATGTCTAGCGCGCTCGAGCACTCATTATGCTCATTTATTCTACCGCGTCCAAGTAAACGTTAATGCAGCACTGGCTCATGATACCGCCACTCTCGTGCCCGTAAAAATGTCTCAACTTTCATGCCCGTCCCGCAGAAACAGGCAGTACACCACAAAGAACGCCGAAAAAACGCCCACGGCCGCTACATAAGAAAAGTAGGGGCCGTGCAACGCCGCTCGCGTGCTCGGGCTGGCTGAGGCACGTCATGCGCACGTGACCATGCATGCGCATGGCGTGTTCATGCGTATGTGTCAAGTGAAGAGGGCAGGGAAGGGTTGCTAAAGGCTACACGGGGCGAGTGGCAAGGGTTTGAAACTCGCCTCCTCACATCATGGTGTCGCGCCGCTACAAATTATTGTTTTAGGGGCATAGCTCCTCTTATGGCTCGTTCACACTGAGCCTTCCGGCGACCGGAGAGCCGCAGAATCCGATTCGGCGGCGGCGAGATTCGCCGAATCGACCCTCTTCGCGCCGATCGTTCCCGGACCGATTTTTGCGGCAACCGCCGCCGGATCCGCTCGCCACGGAACTTGAAAAAATGGCGGCGAAGTGGGACACGCTCGTCACGTCGCAGTCGAAAAACGTCTACATAGCGGAATCGCTAATCGAAATGGTGCGGAACTGCCTCGTCCTTTACGACAAACGGCACCCGAAGCACAAGGACAGTTTACTGAAGGACGATTTGTGGAATAAAATTGGCAACTAGCTTGGATTGAGAACATAGACAGCAGTACGAGTACTGCTGTCTATGTTGCTTTGTTTCTGATGTAGCGAGCACCAGTTTAAGCATTGCGATGTAGCTGCCTAGCACGCCCTAGTGGCAAAGAGCAATTGAAACGAGCATGGTCGTTTATAGAAGCGCTGAAGACCCGCAAAATTGCATGGCGTAGTTGCGAGCCGCGACAACATCCGGGCAACTGCGAATCCATCCTGCGCTACCCGTGTTTGATGGTTTACTCAACAGATGGCGCAATATGGCTATCCGGCGGCGCGGTGCGCGTGCAGTGCGAGCGACGCTGCGTTTCGGCGACAGGAGCATTCCGGTCGCTGTGTACGGCGGATTTCCCAGTGTGAACGAGCCATTAGTCTTACCTTGTCCCGCGTCAGGCGTAACCGGCAGTATCTCCCGAACGGTATAATATATGGCGCTGTCTCATAGAAGTACATACAAACTGCAGTTGAGTGATTGTATTCTAGATGGCGCTGTACACAATCTGTGTCGTCATCACCATTTCTCGTCTCATTTCCTAGATGGCGTTAGTCCAATAGAAGTGTGTGCAATAGTGCGCTTGTGTGAATCGCCACTAGATGGCGGTGGAAGTGCCGCTAGTCTCCGATTGGCTGCTGCGCGGGCTGTGCCTGGGTGCGCGGGGAACGAGTGCCTCTCTCAGTCTCCTAGATCGTCGCCGTACGTGTCGGATAGTTGGTGGACGAAGCGAGCGCCGCGGCGAAGCGAGCGCGGCGCCTGGCGGATCCCGCGACGGTGCGCGCCAATGTCGCCGCGGCGCAACATGCACTCTGAGCAGCGGACCCCGAAAGGGGAGCCCGAGAAGCGGCGGCGAAGCGAGCGCGGCGCCTGGCAGACCTTGATGGTGCTCGTGCGCGGGAAGCGGCGACCAAGCGGCGCCAGCGGTCTCACATTCAAGGAGCAGACGCACGGTTCGAGCGGCAATTTTTCGCTCATTCGTTTGGCCACAGTTGCGACGTGTGTGATCGAGTTTGGTTCGATAATAACCTCACCGCGGTCTCTGGCATCAGAAACGAGGCCTTCACTGTACCTCACGTGTTGGCATGATGATTTTATCGGGCGAACTTCTCTAAGAATTAACGGTATCACCCATAACCTCCGGAGCTTCGCCAACCTCACCATCATTCACCTCGTGGATATGATGTGATTTTTTTTCTCAGCTCGTAATGAACCGATTCGAAAAATTCTTGCGGCATACTGCACTTCATTCGGCACACTACAACTTCCAGCGTCTAACTAAAATTTGCTATGTGGCCTGATGAGGGGCCCTTTAAAAAGTCACCTTGTTTGCCTCAGCAAGAACGTTTTTTTTTTATTTATTTCGCCTCATTCTCTCCACTCCCGCCTTCTCTCCTTCTACTTTCCTTTCTCCAACGCGTTGCTAGGCGACGAGAGTTGCCATATAAGGTAGGTGCCGTTCGTGATGATGATAGTTTTCTTAAACACCTTTTAGCCACCAGCTCTGCGGTTAAAATAAAAAGTGTACATAAGCTATTCGCCTCTGCGAAGGTATATGACCAGCGAAGCTGTGTAGCACACGGGCACATTTATTCATTTATTTATACATAAGTTTACTTACTTCTTCGCTTATTTATTCCATAATTATTTTATTATTTATTTAATTTATTCATTTATTTATTGATACATTTATTAATTTGCTTAACTCTTTCTGTTTATTTTTAGGAAACCAGTGGTGAGTAGTGGGGTATGTCTAATTTCTGTGGCACATACCCTCTTGGGGTTTTCTGTTGAGTAGGTAACTGCTTACTAGGTAGCTGTTGGCGGAGTTGCGGTATGTTAGTATTTCTTACTACTCTAAGTTACATCACCAGTTCGTCCAGTTCGTCAGCTGCCGTTTGACCGCAGTCCGGGTGGCCAGAGTCACTTTCTTATTTAAATTTGAAGGTAAAGGTCGTTCATGATCATGTAAGTTATCGGGTGAGAGCTACCCTGCACGTGTGCTTGTGTCCGCGTCTGAGAGACTGATCAAGAAGTGTAAAGGCACGTTCATCCGAGCGCGGATCCGGAAAGCGGACGCGGATTATCCGCAAAAGCGGAAAACCTGCGGCCGCTTGCCGAGATCGTTCCTGGACCTATTTTCTTCGCGCGGAAAAGTTGGCCGCTCTGGTTGCAGCCAATCACGACCCTAGACGCGCGCGCGCAGTATCGCGTAATGCCGCAAGATGGCGAATCGTTCACCGTCGATTGGCGGATTGCCCCTCACCCGAGACGGAGCGGGCGGAAGGCAACGCGGTGGGTCTGAACAGCCGCGCGCTCTCGCTGCCTCTCCGCTTAGAAAATGCGCTTCCCGCTTGCGTGATCCGCGTTCGGTGTGAACGTGCCTTAAATATTGTCCACTTGAAACGCCGGAGACAGATAAGTCCAAAAAATATGCTGTCATGCCGTACAGGAATTGACTGTCTCATCAGTTTAAGAAAATAGCAAAAAGTTTCAATATCGACGTTCTATTTTCTTCGAGCCTAAAAGTTTGAAAGGCTTGTGATGCGTTGAGAAGAAGGCTAGAGGAACATCGGTTGTAGGTTGCTCGGTGAAGCATCGCAATACCGCCGTTTCCTGTCCCGCTGGGGTTGTTTATAAGATTCCCCTCTCCGGCGGAAAGGCGTACGTAGGCCAATGTGTTAAATGCATTAATGAAAGGCTTAGCCAGGACAAAAATACCTTAAAGGGAACACCGACGTCGCGCCTTTCAGCTCATTGCAGATCATGTGGGTGCAACCATTTTTTCAATAACACAGTCATTATGTTGAAGCACAAAGTCAAAAGAGCTCGTGAACTCGCGGAAGCGTTCTTCATCAAAATTAAGGGTGATGATTGCATGGCTGAACCGCGTGTGTGTGCGATAGGTTGCGTGGTACGCACGCTTAACAGTTTCTTTCACGTGATCTAAAATTCCTGCGCACGCATGGTGTTGGTTTTCGTTGCGTTTGTTTTTTGTTTCGATAAACTGGAGTTGTTAGACAGCACTCGTACTGTGTCCTTCTCGTCTTGTGTCTCCGTCGAGTTCGAGCTGATTTTTTTCCAGTTATGCATAGTAAAGATTAGACTCCTAAGGCAGACGTTGTCGTTTGCAGTTCTGAAGCTAAGATTTTTTCCCTAGGCTAACGTATGTTTTTTCATACTAGCAAATGCCATTTATACATGCAAATACTGTTCACATTTTTATTCTGATTACAATTTGTCAACTTTAACGACGTCAATTTAGGATAACTGAATATCTTCAACGTCTGGGATCTCTCCGTATGGACCGCATTTAGCCCGCAATAACCGCATCAGAAGTTATTATCACTTCACAATATATATTATTCAAATAAAGAATATATGAGTGGACTAATAAATATTACTTGAAAATGGCCAGTACGAAGCCATGACTATTTGGTTGGTCCGCAATTCAAGCGGCTCTAAGGATTCTTCATGTCAGACAAGTAGTGACACGATCATCCTTGTAATGCATGCATGGTCAGCGCTTCAACCGCTCTTGCAAATATATCCTGCCTACCGTACAAGCGACTCGTCACTCGCGTAACATATTTGTTGAAGGTGGAATGTTCCCCGTCCTCACCACGCAGCTCCGCAGTGGCCGCATCATCCAGCTTCCCGCCATATGGCTTCCAATGACAACCCGTCCCCATCTCCATCTGAAGCTCCTACGAGAACTTCTGTCGCTGTCCCCACCCCCCGTGATCCCGGGACATTCTCTGCGCAACCTGGCCTCGACGTCGACAATATGCATTCCGGCAGCCTACATGTAGCAATATAAGCGGTCAATTCGTAGTCAGGGTAACGCCATTCATTATATAGTTGTGCAGTGCAGTAACAAACGACATGCGCACAAAGGTCGTTGTCTGGCGTATTATATGAAAAAATTAACATGATATATCGTGGTTCATTCTGTGACGCAAACGTCATTCTTGCGATAGTCATATCGCAAGAATGACGTGGAAGCTAAATAGTCACGGCCCGTATTCACAAAAATGCATTGCGTTGAAATTTTTTGCAAGAGGTTATCTCAGCCAATCGTGATGCGGGATATATAAGTAGAGTAGCCGGCTAACCAGTGGGAAAACGTGCTTATGAAAGAAAAGTTCCGTGAATTCGGCTCCAGTTCTTCTTGAAGTTGGCGAACCTGCTGCTGTTCGAAACCCCATCATGGATTATAGACTCCAAGCATGTGAGTAACGCCGGCCGATGGGTCCGAACTTTGCTACTAGTACGGGACAGGTATACATTTATTTATGGCAGGGAATATTCATAGGTGATCTGTATCACCTGTCGTTTACTCTGCAAGATATGTGGTAAAAAACAGTCAAGGGGGGCTATGCAGGATGGCCCGAGCTTCTCGGGCACACGAGTTTGCTCCGAGCTTGCATTACGGTGGTCATGACAGGAAGACAGTGCGGAGCACGCGAAAGCAGCGTTGATAAAAACGGCTACAAGAACTAGAATGGCGTCACAAGCGCATATGCGGCATTTGCGGCGGTTTTCAAAGGAACACCGCGTGCGAACGCGTCAGCGCCGCCACTCAGTCAACATTTCGACAGTGCAGCGACGTCAGCGTGATTGTGGCGCTATCTTTCTGCCAACTGATCATCGCGCCTCCCACGGGCGTGTTCGTGGGCGTTTGTCCTCTTTCGGAAAATTTTTTCGTTCCACCTGCAGCATGGAAATTTCCACTCTCGAAGGCAACAAGGGCGCACGCGCAGCACTCTGGTGCAGCTCGTTTCGCTTCTCTGGAATATCACAGATAAATAAACGGACAGGTTACTGCTATACTTACATTACATGTCTGAAGATTTTTAAGTAGTAGCGAATCAGTAGAAACAATGCCTCCACAAACAAGTAAATAGTAAACAAGTAAATAGTTCTCGCCGAAAATCCCACCAGGGGCGCTTGCTTCATAGCTGTGAGTGGTACGTCGTGAGAGCGGTGAAAGTGAATGCGAGACATCGTAGCCACGTGATGATATAACCTTTAGTTCTTCGTGTGTGTGTGCATAGTCTGTGCGATTAGGCTCATAGATGAATCGTGCCGCTCGCTGGCGTTGCGTCGTGAGCACTGTTCCTCGGCAAGAGGAAACGCGGTGGGCGGACCCGCTCTTCGCCGCGGGCGTCTGTCAATCAAATTGATTGACGCGCGAACTCGGGCACGAACTCGTTGATTCTGAAAAGGCCCCAGTTCAACTCGTAACTGTCATAGTGCCAGTGTGCTTGTGAAGTGTTTTATGTGGTGGACGCTACTCAGCAGCTTCTTTGCATATAAAATAATTTGGTCAGCTTGCACTACTTGTGCGAAGGCTGGAGCCATCGGAGGAGCTTCTTCCAACTTTTTACGTGGCTCGTCTACTCAGTACGCTTGGTTTTCTTTGGAGTAATGACTGAGTCAGTTCGGTTTCAATATTGGTGCTATTGATTACGAAGGTCTTAACTAACATGATATTGAATGTCCTTTCTAAATTGTTATTGTTTTAATTACCACGACATTAATTACCCAGGTTTAATTCGCAAGGTCCTGAATAGCATGGAGGTAATAAGAATAATACTAATTAACACGACTTCAGTGAGTAAGGTCTTCATTATCTTAGGTTTAATTACACGCTCCTAATTAGCGTTGTCTTAATTAGCACTAATTGTCGATGTTTTAATTACAGTAGCATTAATGACTCAGGCTTATTTCGCAAGGTCCTGAATAGCACAGAGGTAATTATCATAATTCTAATGAGCACGATTCTAATTAACACGCTTCTAATTACCATCGTTTTAGATAACATTAATTATAGTGTCTTACTTACCACGGCATTAATTACTGAGGTTTAATTCGAAAGGTCTTGAATAGTACAGATATAATTAGCATAATCCTAATTAGCACGACACTAATTAACACGATCTCGGTAAGGTTCTTGATTATCTTGGTTTTAATTACATGCTCCTAATTAGCGTCGTGTTAGTTAGCATGATCTTAATTACTTTGTTCCTAGTTTTACACGACTTCATTAGCATGGTCATAGTAAGACGTGGCTTAGTTGGCTCGGCCTTCGCCTGATTTGGCCTATTCAGCTTCGCCATAGCACGCCCTGATTTAGCTAGGTATACCGCCCAGCCAATTAGCTAATCAGCCGGGCGCACGTGCTCTGGGAGCGAGCAGACGATGAAGAAGAGAACGACGAGGGCGCGCGCCGGCCGAGCAACGCGCTAGAATGTACTACAGGCCGATCGTGGTGATTTTACACGTGGCCTCGGCGATTAGCTCTAGCCGCCGTGTTATAAGGCGCTCGGTCGTAACTGATCTCAGAGGCCACGACGCTGATTATTCTAAAGGATACTTAGTGCAGACATAAAACGCTTGAAAATGAATTCAAACGGCCCGCGCACACATAAAAAGTATAGTTAGTAGAGCTTTCTGCCACTTTTCTTGCATGGGTGCACTTCTGCACTCAGTGGAACGACAAACAAATGAAAGTTTAACGACACCACCCAACCTTCTCGACCGCCCTTGACATGACGCCGCGTGCCTTCGTAACCAATGGAACGGAGCGCGCGCTGAGGAATGGATTTCACCTTCTCGTACTATTAGCTCGTTCAAAAGGGGGTGTTGCCAGAGCTCGGAAAGATCCCGAGTTTCGCCAAACTCGGGCCATCCTGCATAGCACCCCTGCATTCGCCTAAAATGGCTGCAAAAAAACACTGCTTTTCGGTGACTTTGGGCGTGCAGAGATTCTGATATGGTTTGCAGCCGTTTGTGTCCGTGGTTCGTGTAGTATAGGGAACCCAAGCTCAAGTTCGCGGCGCGACGACAGCGCCGCGCCAGCCGTGCTGCGGCTCTGTCGGAAAGCTCTCAACCTTAGCGCGGCCGACTCAGCCCCTTTCACGGTAGCGGTAGCGCCACGTGCGCACGCGTTCTTCTCTCGGTGCGGATAACTGGGGGACCGTCAGCTGGGTACGTTGAACGAGAGGCTTGCTGTGCGAAGCTGCGCATTTCAGCGATGGCAGAAGCGACCCCGCGGAAGCGCAAGCGTGGTCCGAAGTATTGCGGTTTAGCGGCCAGCCACAACAGTGCAGACAACACCAAGGCACACGATTCACGTGTTAAACTGTATCGGTTCCCGGGCGTGTCGCACGAGAAATAAAGGCGGCAAGCGTGGATAGCTGACAGCGCTGTCTCGCCTTCAATTTTGGCTGTCTGAGTTCATCGCTTTCGTTCGTTTCGACTACCTGAATTGGTAAGTAACGTGGCGCATGCAGGCAGTGACTACAGTAATGATTACTCGCCTTCTTCTCGTATTGTGAAAGTACAGTTACGGTTGTAGGTGAAGCAACTTTGTGTTCTGATTCCCCGTGTTCGTGAGACCTGACCCGTCATTGTTGAACGTTCACATTCGCGTTATAGCCGTTAGCGTTGCGCGGTTGGTTGAATTCAACTGAACTCGGCACATTGTCAGAAGTTCGGCGCCTGCATTTCACGCGTCGGGAAGGCTGCTTTATCACGCCGGAACGAACGTCTGTGCATTTTCAGCAAGATTTGACATCGTTCTGCAGGTTTGATTTGTTTTTGTCACTTTATTAGGGTGGTATATATTTAAGCCGCTAAATATAACTGGCACTTCATACATGCTTTGCAATTGCAACCTTGAAGTAACCACCTTCTGACTTTGTGCGATTTTCTAGCCGCGTTCACGCAACAGGTTTTATACGCCTGTCAAGTCGATATCATAAAAAGAGACTGCAAGCATGACGCGAGAGCAGAAAAAACGAGGCGAACAGTTCATCTTGCTGTGGTTAAAGCTCAGCTAGCTGCCTCGCGTCTTAATCGACGGGTGATTCTCCAGCGGCACGGGGGACTTGACTCTAACCTTCTCAGGAAGCAGTGCCATGGCCGTATAATCTTTTTTTTTTTCGCACGCCGCAAACTTTGTTCACGAAAGTACATGGCTGCTACTGTAAGCATGCCATATCAAAACAACAATCATATGATTCGTAGTCCACGCCGCAGAACATCGACAGCGTGTACGGCTTCATTTCGGAGTGCATGTGGACCATTATTCATCTTTAACATGACAGAATGAGACTTACCTCGAGGTATACGTCCTACACGGTGTAATCGCGACTTGGGAAATGCATTTCGCTTTGAATCGGGCGTCGTTGTCGTCGATCGTCTGCTCTTCACCGTTCACGTGATTGACGAGCCTTTCTCATTTTATCAAGTTCGCTTTTCGGAAGAGCCAGTCAAGCTTGAAAATCCTTTTGAAGCCGCACTGCAAGCGGTACATTGTGAGGCGCCGCAAGTGCACCGCGAGAGCTCTGCACGTGCACAGAAGCGAGCAGCAACGCGGTGGAGAGAAGGGAAAACGCGCGCTGCTTAAACCCCAGTTTCTCTTTTTCTGCCAGAGATGGCGCTGCCTGTCAAGAGCAGCAGCGCCGCTAAGCGTTTGCTTGGGAAGCCTATAGGGATGGTAAAATCGATGAACGATTAATCGATTAAAGGAGCACCGTTAATCGATTAATCGTAATCGATTTCCGCCTTTCAGTTAATCGAATTATTCGATTAAACTCTTCCATTAATCGTTTACGGCAACACCCCCCCCCCCCCACGCACAACACCGCCCCTTGGCCGGTGTGCATGAGGGCGAGTCGAGCGATGCCGAGACGCAGATGTCGAGCGCACCTACTCTTTTCGCTAAAGCACATATTTGTACATTAGCGCATACTTGTACACCGGACCCGTGCCCCCTCCGAAATTTTTTTGCCATAGCATACAGCGCTCAAAGTGACACTCGATCACATCTGCCTACCGGGCCCGACCCCTACTTCAGATCAAGGTGGTGGCCCCTCCCCTACCCCACCCCCCTTCCAAAAAAATTTCTGGCTACGCCCCTGCTAGAGGCCCGTGTACTGTGCAATGTAGTGCACGTTAAAGAACACCAGATTGTCAAAATTTCCGGAGCCCTCCATTCCGGCATCCCTCATAATCATTTCGCGGTTTTAGGACGTAAAACCCCACATTATTATTAGATGCGAAGTATCTTATGGCGGAGTTCAATCCAGTGATGGTGTGCGGCGTGACCACCCTTACTGCGCATGCGCATACCCTCCCCACTCACCCTCCCCCTCTCCACATCCCCTCTCTCCTTTCCCCCTCTCCACTCTTCCTCTGAAACGCGGGCTAGATATGCCGAAATTCTCTCCTGCGCAACGCAGCGATGAGCACCAGTGCATGCGCGTCCCCTCCCCCTCTTTCTCCTCTCCTACGCTGGCCCCCTCTCGCACGCCTGCCGACTGCGTTCACCGCTCGCCCTGTGTGAATTAACGGCCAGGCTAGAGGGAAGACAAGACGCGCGTAGCGTTCCTCTTCGCGTTCCACGACGCGAGGTCGGTAGCATGCCCAAAGAACGCCAACGGAACGCGAGCGTGCAAGTGCGCCGGCTTCGCATCGCCTCGTGGTCCCAATTAGCGGGAAATGGTGTAATTATTGTGTAACTTTCAGGTTTTATTTGTTGTTGTTTTCTTGTTTAACTGCCCAAGAGGTGCCACATTGGCCACATACAGTGGCCCAAGAGGTGCCAGATTGAAATATGCGTTGTTTATTTCCTGACTGGTTCTTACTGCCGTTTTATTTTACTACTGAGCTAGAGCACTGCACGGGCCGTGATTCTCGGCCCGGGCCCGGCCCGGGCCCGGAACTCGTTCAAGTTTACCCGCCCGGGCCCGGCCCGGTGACTCAAAGCGAGACCCGGGCCCGGCCCGAACCCGAAAAAATATTTCGCTTACCCGGCCCGGCCCGGCCCGATCGCAGATGGGCCCGACAGGGGCCCGAGCCAATAATCTAGCGGGTGTTGCCCGTACATGGAATCTACAGCGAGGGGTTTTAATGGGCAAATGTCTACGCTTTGTTGGTGCATGCTTCGCTAACAATTATGCTTTAACCTACGGTAACTTCTTGTAAAAAAGGGCTCACTGTGGAAACATGTAGTTGAGCGGGGGTGTTTTTTCTGCAAATACAATGGGGATCATCAAGAGCATTTTGTAGCAGATATTGTAGTAAGGAAAGTGATTTACAGCATGGGTTAAGTTTTGATAGGGAGCACAATCGAAACAGTGGAGACAGAGAACAGTACGCTGTCTTCACTTTGTTTTTATTGCACTCTGCATTGAAATTTAAAGCATCCTTTAACGACAAAGTAAATTGTGCACCCTTCTGGATAAGTAGCGCCTGTCTTCAGCATAGTAGCGCCTTGCCACAGCAAGAGAAATAGACGGGCAAAAAAGCGATATTCATTACCTTCGATGTAAATAGACTAACCTAGATAAAAATTATAACGAACCGTGTGCACCGCGTGTACTGTTTGAAATACGTATATAAGCAGCCGAAAAGAAGAAAAAAACTATTTGTCAAAGCATATTTTTCATATATATCACGCCACTGCTAGTACAGTTTTTTGTGGCATAGTTTATAGTTTATTTTTTTCACATGTTATTGTCCTAAAAATCATATCAAGGGATTCCGGCTTGAAGCACGCCATGCGCTGTTGCATCCCATATCCAGCCGCGCTAAAGTTCCTTGCACTGCTTGCGCTAGCCGCAGTGGCGCACACCTGCCTTGTGGTTTGTTGGTTGATCCTAGAGGAATGGCACAACCCACCACGGGGGATCGGCCACGAATCGTGCGGCAGTAGGATGTGTGAGTGAAAAAAAAAAAAAGGGGGGGGGGCAAAAAAAAAAAAGGATAATTCTAAAGAGATAATTTTAGGTAAGCGAAAATGTTATTTGTGTTCGCGGTTTCCCAATTGAATGCTAAAGAGATAGAAAAAAAATGGAAGAGAAAGAGTTAGTTAAATAAAAGCATTAAATAAATTATGAACGATAAATGAAATAAATAAATCACCGGTGTGTACTAGAAATATTAGCATGGCAGTCTTTTTGATTCGTTTATATAGTTAATTACTGCCTCACATATGTCCCTGTTGCAGTGACCCAGTGCCGACGCCCCCAGGGAGAGTAATGCCGTTACGGAAAGCTCAAGCCCAAGTTTTCGGAAAGGAGGTTCAAGAAATCTTTGCCTTAGATGTTGATATCTGCGACATTCTGTGAAAAAATGCTCTATGGTTTCTGCTTGTGAACAATAACAACATTGAGGGGAAGGAACAAAACCAGGCCTGTGTAAGTAAAAATTTAAAGAGGGAATTCTGCATCGCAATCTAGTTAACGTAACTTCTAATTGTCTTGTGCCACACCATGAACTATGCCATGGAAACCTAAGGTGCTGAAAGTCTGCCCCGTTTAGAACAGAAGATCGTGTGTGTTCCTCTCGAATACAAAAATACGAAATCGTGCGATAGTATTTTGGGAGGAGGGTCTTAGAACCTTCAGGACCGGGCCCTGAATTGATGCCGCCGCTAATGTGTCCGCTGCTTCATTTAGAGTTATTCCAGTATGACCTGGTACCCAAACCAAACGGACAATACGTACATGATTGGGCATATATGTATATAATTCTGACAGGCAGCTCGATGACTTTGGTACTGTCAAAGCAGTGCAAACTGACAAAGAGTCGGTCAATATAACCACTGAAGAAATAGATGCTGGGAGTTTGCGTAATGCCAGAACAATTGCCATTAATTCTGCCTGGAATATTGGCGATTGTGAAGGAGTCAGCAGTCGTTGTTCTTATCTTCCACCACTGGAGCAAATTTAGAATGTATTTGTGGACCTCCGCAGCTGTACCTCATCCCTTCATTTCTCTCATTCCTGAACATCGTGCCACTCGTCAACGTCATCTGTAAAAACTCCTCTTTCGGGGCTTCTGCTTGCGGTTTTCAGCAGTGTATGTTATGCCCGGTTTGTACCGTGCTCGTTTTTTTTTTTCATATTATAGAGAGAGAGAGAGAGACTCTTTATTGGAAAAACAGAGATTTTTGCCGGCGTCAGTATATAACCGCTGGCATGCTACTCTGTGTAGGGATGGGGAAGGGGGTTGACAGACTAAAGAAGAGAGAGAAGGAAATAATAATAAAAAGAAAGAATATAAAAAAAATGAAATGCGCAAGTGAACGTGATAGAAATTTTTACAACGAGTGTGTCAGGTAAGTGAAGCCTTTGCTGTATGAAATAATCGTGCAATCATTAAAGCTTTCCTACTAGGCCAATGCTTGACAAGTAATTAAACAGGGACTGTAAAGGGTGGATGCCTTCCTAACGTTGTTTTACCAGTAGAAGGTGGCCATTGCGCTACGCGGGTACGACTGGCAGGAGGTGGACGAAGCGATTTCGAATTAATTTCGGGGTTTTTCCAGTTTAGTTATAAAGGCGCGAATAAGCTTCTCGACGTTTACTCATTGGATGCATATGGTTCGACGTAAGGTGGACATCACGCGGTACGGTGGATCTATGCTATTCCTGCACATTCCAACGCTGTTGCGGCAGTATAATGTAGCTCTCGCACTATATAGCGCAGGGGTCTCAAACACGTGGCCCTCGGCTGCCCGCAGCCCGTGGATCTCTCGCTAGCGGCCCGCACATCGACGGTCTTCGTCCAATTTTAACACGAAAGTGTTTTATGCCGGGGTCCACCACGGCTCCACTGACGCATTTCCGTCACGGATATGACGTTGTAAAATATAAAGACTAACAAATGGCAAAGAGAAAACTAGAACAAAAAGTTCCGTCACCTGGAATAGAGCTTACGACCGCTCGATCCCCAGCGCGCAGCGCGAAACAACTCCGCCAAAAAACGGCACGTTCTTCGTCATACTAACGGCGTGCTATTTATATACACCATTTGCCAATGGCGGTACTCAGAGATCAGGGTACATCAGCGTGTTTTCGTTATCACTAGCGAGATGGCGCGAAGGGCTCGAAGAGCGCGCTTTAAACGTCGCCCCCCGCATTGAGATGAGCTTGTGCCTCTACAGGGCGTGGTCGCTCCTGCGCGCGCGCTTATCTTGTACGTCCTGCGCTCTCATCGCAAGTTTGCGTTCAAGTTACAAAGAGCACGAAGGTCATTTCGCTCACTGCAGCGGCCGCTTTTGCGAAAGGAGCGCGCTGCTCACAAACAAGTAACTTACAACTGTGACAGTACGCGCTCATCCTGTGTATACTTGTGCGTTCGTTTCGTGCGTCCTCCTTTGTATTTGACCAGCGCGCTTTAACTGTCGAGCTGTGAGAGTTGTTAGTTAGATAGGGATCGATATGTTGTTGGAATCCTGCCGCCAAATCCCCTTCAGAAATGACCCATATATGAGGTATGGGAAATGTCTTTTTTCAAATGGCAACGTGAGCTCACATTTTGTACAACATACCCCCCCCCCCCTTCCTGATCCTCGCTCCTACCTTCGTCACTGTCCTGGCCCTGGAGGGAGCAAATTTTCGTGAATGCAGCCCGTTAGCTGAGGTGACTTCGATAACCCTGATATAGCATAACTAGACGAAAGCTCAGACGTTAACAATCTGGGCACACAAAGCAGGCTGTGCATGTCCATCTCGCGTCACCACTGGGAGCCGTGACGGAAAAAGAATGTGTGTTTATAGGGGTTCTATGTAACGATACCCCGCGCAGTCCGTGCATGCGTTTAATGAAAGGCTGGAACTTAGAAGAACGCTTCCCTGCTTTGGAGCTTTGTGATCGTTCTTGGGATTATAAGATGGGTACAAACTTCTTATATTACATATATTACTGCGATTACAAAATAACAAATGACACATAAAATAATAGCGAATGCAGTTAATAAACCACCGAATAGTTATATGTTAACTATGTAAGCGCCTGGTCTATTTACTTTAAACTCGCCTGTTTCAGATAAATGAGGTAGCCTTTATGCAAGAAGCAAGAGTAGTTCAGTACTTAACCCTCATAAAACTTCTCCAAATAGCCTGCCCCAGATAAAAAAAGCGTTTTCTTTCCGAGATAAAATGTGGAACATATATATGCACAACGTATGTGTTACACAATTAAAGGGATACCAGGGATGTAGGCAGAAATATTTTTCGGGTGGCGGCACCTCCTTGATCTGAAGCGGGGGCCGGGCAGGCAGATGTGGTCGAATCTCATTTTCTGTTCTGTATGCCATGGCAAAAAAAAAAAAAAAATTCGGGGGGGGGGGGGGGGGGCTTGGGCCTGGTGTTCCACCTCCTTGCTACGCCACTGAGGGAGACTAAAGAGAAAAACGATTTGATTATGATAAAAAAATTACCCTTTTAAAATTCCGAATTGACCACGCACGCCGCGACAAGACTCTTGATGAGCGAGAAAACGCGCAAAAAGGAAATGCTGGTAGCGACGCTACCTTGAAATTCGCACAGCAAACGCCATGACGCCACAGATTCCGACGGCGTCCACTGGGGCCTACGTAGTTCCTAATCGGTAAAAATGAAGTACATTGACCTCAGAGGGGGCCGAAGACCTAATATGCCAAGTTTCAGAAAATTTCGTTGAGCGAATGTCGCCAAAATACGACCAATACAGCTTGAAATCCGTGACGTCCCGCGCAGATATTTCGGCGCGAAATTTAAAAACGGAACTTTGACCTAGAATTTCTCCGCTATTAATAAACTTATGATGATGAAATTAATGACATTCGAGTTCTCAGAGTACACTTTATCAGCCTAAATCGATTGAGTGCTTCACTTTAGTGCCCCTTGAGAACTGAGCAAAGTCCAAGCCCGGCCCGACCCGAGCCCGCCTCCTCAAACCCGGGCCCGGCCCTAAGCCCGGAGCTCCAAGCCCGAGCCCGGCCCGGGCCCGCCGTGAAAACTGCTTTACCCGGCCCGGCCCGGCCCAGGGCCGGGCTCGGGTTTTCGGGTAGGCCCGAGCCCGTGCAGTGCTCTATACTGAGCTAATAAAAAGAGTATTGTTTACCGATGAATAAAATATATAAAATATATTAGAAGTCAGGGAGAGAGTCCTGAGCTAGTACGCCCGGGCCTCCTGCACTGCGCTTGGAAAAGGCAACGGAGGAAAATAGTAATGAAGTACGATGATGGTGACAGAAATAAACGATCCGTAAATATCTATATAGATATATATATATATATATATATATATATATATATATATATATATATATATATATATATATATATATATATATATATATATATATATATATGTATATATATATATATATATATATATATATATATAAGACAAACGGGTCAACAAGCTAGTAATATTTTTTATTATACTATATACCAAGTAGCCCAAATGTCTGCCTTATCGCGTATATATACCCTCTTCATGATTATAAAGCTAGCTTTCCTGCGATTTAGCCCAGGTCATAGAAGTTAGTCTAGTAACGTCTGCAAGCAGCGTGTTCAAACGCAGTTTGTTTGCGCTATGACGCGGAAAATGTTGACTCCAGCAGCTCTCTTGGCATAAACACGCATAAAAGACAAACCCCAGCACACGCAACTACGACCTCGTGTCCACCTGACGCGCAACAGGTGTCGCCGTTAGTTCGGAGCATATGCCGCACAAAGAAGCGCGCTCGCGGATTATAAAAATAGTCTCACAGACCCTGGAGAAATGCAGCTTTCAGCTAACCCTTGCACTCCCACGTCAGCCAGCCTATAGAGGCCCCCGTCTGCTGCTGTTACGCGAAAGGAGGACATTCGCGAAATACAGTGTGTTCTAATGAGAACTAACAGGTAAAAAAGCCGAGGAAGGTATAGGGGATGTTATCCGTAGTAATTATGATGTAAATGTGAGGAAAGTAACGTGGACGAAAAGGTAACTTACCGATGGTAGGGACCGAACCAGCGACCTTCGAATAACACGCCCGATGCTCCACCAACTGAGCTATTCAGCGGCGGTCATCCTCGGTCCATTTTATGGGATATATATGTTTTTCTTTGTGCTTAACAAAGAGAAACGAGCCCTTAAAGTTATCCTTTTTTTTTTCGTTTTTATGTTCTGACGTCTGATACATTAGACACGCTCACAGTTCGGGCTTCCTGGTGGTCACGTGGTTACGGTGCTCGACTGCTGATCCGAACGTCGCGACTCCTGGCTGCGGCGGCCGCTTTTTCGGTGGAAGCGAAATTGCTTGAGGGGCGTGTACTTAGATTTAAGCGCACTTTTGAGAACCCCAGGTGGTCGAAGCTTCCGGAGCCCTCCAATGCGGCGTCTCTCATAATCATATGGTGGTTTTGAGACGTAAGACACCATATAATAATAATAATAATAATAATAATAATAATAATAATAATAATAATAATAATAATAATAATAATAATATAATAATAATAATAATAATAATAATAATAATAATAATAATAATACGTGGTCTGTTTGAGGCCAGTATGTTGCTGTGCTATCTCGCAGGGGTGACCTCAAAAAAGAGATCACGTCAGTCTGCAATTACAGCACTATCGAGGCCTTCCACAATATCAAACGTACAAACGGAGAAAATATGGCGTCTCTACAAGTGCGAGCGTCTTAATTACTTCCTCTTCCTCCTCGTCTCTGCTTTGCATTTCGCGGGATTTCGCCACGCTGCATGTTTCCGGTGCGTCTTTTCGACCAGTGTGGTAGCCGACAACGCCTCCGATTTCGGCGCGCTCGAGGAGGCAGGCTTCGAGGAAATATGTGGACGAAAAGTCCACGGATGATGGCCACAGATCCTTCAATCCGTGACGTCATCCAAAGACGACGGGCCCCCTGTAACCTTTGGGCGAAAGTGCGATTTCTCACGAAGGCGCAAATGCGCACATGTGATCTCCAGCGCGTCTGATAGAAAGACTTCGGTCGAGATCAAACACAAACAATGCCTCTCAAACAGTGAGATATATTTTTTAAAGCACCAATAAAAAACGTCGATTAATCGATTAAACATCACACATAAAGCAATTAATCGATGAAAGGCTGAATCGACGAACGATTAACGATTATTCGATTAAAATTTTAATCATCCATTCTTAGTGTAGTAGTCTATGATAAGCTCAGCAATGATATATTAAAAGACTGTTCTTAACAATGTGAAACATCTTTGACGGTTTCTGCTATAATCTTTACTAGGATGACAAGGCTGCTCTCACGAAGATATCTTATGATCTTCTAGTCTAAAAAAAAGGAAAACTGTATCGTTGTTAGTTCCACAAAATATATTTTGGTGTAGTTTTGCTACTTTTAAAATAAAAGTGTTCCGAAAGAGGTATTCCAACTTCATCTATGTAATGACTCGTCACTGCGCTGGGGAACAATATAAGTTGACTAGTATTTTTCCTGCGAATATTTGGTCCGCATTAAGAAGTATTTTGTTAATATGATCTTTTCCATTAGTTGATGGCCTTTCTGCGCCTGTTCCATATGATAACTGATATATCATAGCAGAAACAGCTTCAATGTAAGCTCATTTATGTGAATTCTTGCACGTTCGTCCTGTGCCTATGTAACTACCGCGCAGTTACATACGTCGATCATGAATCACCAACTCGCCCAATCGTCCACCCTGTGCCTTAACTTGAGCTAACACGTTTTTCACGTTAATAATAGGTAAAGCAAAATATAACGCTCTCTACCAGACCAGAACTGATTACGCGACCGCATCACCACGTGCTGAAGCAATAAACAGGACGATTAAAAAAAAAATAGAATGGCAGGCGTCATAAAAACCAGGTAAAGTATGGCCAGGCATGCATATAACCTGTTTTCTGTGAATATGCTAAAGCATTCTTGCTGCTTCTATTTTCCCGTATTTTATGGCATACATTTAGGGAAGGCTAAGTGCTCATCATACATAATTAATGCGTCTGTCTCATCCATTATTCAGTTCTTCGCGTGGTTCTGCATGAGCTCACAAAGGTATACAACAGCAAGTTTGCTTTGAGACGGTGCCTCGCCCTCTCAATAAATGTTGGAGCGTTATACGATCTGCGTTGTGAAAATTATCTTAGAGTGTCGCAAATGCAACGGCAGCATATACTGGGAATATCTAATCGCACTACTCACGACTTGAAAATTCCGCACAAAGAACATCGTGCAAAAACCCGACACAAAAGCATCGCTACAATATTCCTGTGCCAAAGTATTCATTTAGGCTCTGTTACAGCATGCAGTAAATAATAATTATTGGTTGAGTTTGAGTTTCAGTCAGGCAAGTTCAAGGATATATAGATTTGTCATCTGTATTTGTGGTATAATGTGCTAGAGATGGGAGCGGTTCGTTCTCCTGAAAATGAGGCACTGCGGTGTATAATATTGCAGTAGTGAAGGCATGTACTTAGTGATAGGAATTTATTTCAAGGAATGCTCTGAGATAAACAAAACACGGAAAATTATATAACCACTATCTGTTTCAACTCCTTCGTACAAAAAAGAAAGAAGACGACAATACGAAAGTCTTTCAACTGCGAGCGCTATAGGCCCGCCTAAAAGCGCACTAATGAAAGCTTGCTTCCTTAACCGCATGAGTTAACATGGTGGAATTTTTTGTTGCGTTTTATTCTTCCGTATGCTACTCACCTTACCGCGTTCATGCCCTGGAAAGGGACTGAAAAGAAAATAATCAAGTCAACGCGTCCAGTGCGCTCTGAGACGTGGTTTGGGCCGACAGCTGTTGCCGGATAAGAATTCGTCCAGAAAGGCTGGCACGAGCAGAAATACTGCCGCTGCCGCATAAGCCGTAGCAATTTACAGGGAGAGCGTCGTGCCGTGTGCGCCCGCTTTCCGAAAGCAAAAGAAATAAGGCAAGCAACACCGAACTCCTTCGCGCAGAGTCTGTGCCTCGGTTTTTCCGCGCAAAAGAACGGAAGAGCTGCGAACGGTGGCTTGCAGAAAAAAAAACGAAACAGAAAAAAAGCAAAACACTCCCACTGGTCTTTATGCAGTGGACGCCGCCAGAAAACGAGCCCGCGAAAAGCCTTCTCAGGCCCCGCGAGCATTTCGAGAGCCCAGAATAAAAAACCGCCAGTTTTTCTTGCCGACAATTCCTCTCGTGTTTGTTGAAAATAAACCGAATAAACCAGTGACAGAGAGCTTCAAATACATTTGCACTGTTGTTAGAAGAGTCATCTTGCCGTGTAGCAAAAAGGTGCCGCAGGAGCACGCGTTCTTTCTGTTGGGAGCATATACAAGCAACATTGCGCTTTGCGTGTGCTCTTGGCAGTTCAAGAATGTCGGGCACTTCGTGCGGAGGCGAAGTCCCGACGTTTCTTGCTTGCTTTCCGACATCCGATGTTTGCGTTCTAGGCCGCTTCTTGTCACTACCACAAATACCTGCGCAGTTGCATTGCTAGGCAGAGGCGTTCGTGGAATCTCATTTTGCCGCGGATCATGTCACGCGCTGATACCGACGGCGCCTCTTTCAGCGCTTTGCGATATTCGCGCGCACGGTGGCAGTACCAACTGGCGCCGTAGAAAGCGACATTACCAAGTTGGACACAATTTATCAGTGGGCATGTTTCTTTCGTTTTCCTTTTCCCTTCTTTTCGACACTGTTGTGCGCTGGATAGTGTGCAATAAATGACTCGCGCTGCAACGCGACCGAGTGCCGAGTGGGTCGTGCTAAAGTGCATGGCAGTTTGGATTTGTCCGGGAGTCTCTCGTCGAGTTTCTCAGAAGTTGAAACAACGCTAAATTTCCAGCGCAAAGAATCCCTGACTTGCGTAATGACTGGCTTCTTGGAAATCGTCTTCTACCGAAAATGTTTATGAACCTTGGAGCTAAAACATTAGCGCGCAGTGGGCAGGATTGCTCCAGTATTCCTAAAATTCCAGACTGAAAGTATGGTTATACCCCTGTCACACGGGCACCCGCTAACTCCGTGTAACTCCCTCCGTCGTTACGTCAATGGAGATGCGGTCCGTGTCACACGGTCTCCCTTACGCCAAGGAAGTTAAACGGGACGTTTCGCAAAGGAGTTCGGCGATCTCCATTAGCGGCCGAATGGAGTACTCTCGCCCCCAGTAATCTGTAGTTCCGGAAAAAACCGCGAACACAAAACAGCCGCAGTCAACACAATAATGAATTTTATTATTTGAAAGATATTTCACTGCCTAATCCATTCATAACGTGCGTTTAAAGAAAAGAAATACGCATATAAGTGCACATACTCTCTGCACCATGCCTCGAGAAAAAATCGTCGTGCCGCCATTTTGAATAAGTGTCTCCGAGTCCGTGTGCATCGTCTTGTTTACGTCTGTGCATCTCGTTTCCCTTCTTATTGCGCTGCCTTCATTCTACTTCAACACTACCAATAGTCATAACAGTGAGTGACGCGGGTTTTCTTCCTTCTTCGTCGACGCCGGCACTCGTGCTGGCAGTACATTGCGGACTGTTGTGGGAGCCATACGCAGCAAAGGCTTCGTGGACTGGACGTTAGACTGTGCTGCAACCGAAATTGGAAAGGACAACGAGATCTGGGTGGTAGCGCAACTTCAAAGAGCTCGGCGACAACTTGCAGTGTGTTGACAATCGGTACGCGTAGAAAAGACGCGTACCAAAACAAGCGTACAGTGTTTGCCAGCACTCCTGTCAAAATTACTGCCAACATACTTGCAGGTACACGTTTATGTGATAAAGACAAAAAAATTGTATCGGTGTGATTAATTTATTCTTCTATAATCACACATACCATTGAGAATGTTTTCAGCGTGATTACACGCGAAATCTTGCATGCAGACGTAGGTGCAGCAGCGCCTAATGGACCCCTTGCGGCTTCTGTCCGAAGCTCGTAAAACTGCCGTGTGACATGGGCACAACTCCATCTCCGTCAAACTCCCTCATGGAGTTTTACATTGATGGAGTTTAACGAAGTTCGGTGGTGGCCGTGTGACAGGGGTATTATTCCCTTGCTCGTTAATGTTGTCCCGGAGATTCCTCCGAAGTAAACACACAGCCGTGCAGCACACTTTTCTTTCTTGCACACAGTGATGACGGTAACTTCGACGAGCGAATAATCTCTGAAATAGCGAACGCTATAGTATAATACTCGCTTTTATTGAGTCTGCCGTCCTATGAAAGCATTCTGCGGAGTATAGACCAGCTGTAAAAAAAAGACGAAAAAAATATTCAGAGCGTATCCATTACTGTAAACATAGAAGGTAGCGAAGCCAACGGCTGCCGCTGCTGCACGTTCTGCCGCAGCTCGCAGCTGCCCGTCATTTTCGCGCCCTTTCGCCCTTCTATGCGCGTTCGAGTTTCTTCGATTCCCGCTGTTCTTCCTCCGAGAATACGACATCTCGCGGCCTGTACCATAGCGAGTCCAAAGGCAACTGCTGATAACAGCGCTAGCGCGATCTCTACGTCAAGAGGCAAAGGGGCACTACGATGGATGGGAAGCACCGCCGCCGAGTATCGTGACACTCGTGAAAGAGGCCTCGGCGATGTCGAGGAACGAGGGGAAACTGTAGCGACGTAGGCGAGGGGCGCCGAAAATTATGGTTCTACGCGTCTTTTATCTACGGAAGCGATCCGCAAGAGCGTAGCCTCGCTATGAAATAATAATAATAGTAATAATATTAATGAAGAAAAAAACATAGGAAACGGGCGGCGGCACACGCATACGTCTCAGGTTAGGAAAGCTGCGACTAGCGTGTGGACAGATGCAACTCGGTGTCTCGATGCCTTTTAGATGCGAAGCAGCTGATAGCGAGGGCTTTGTCCGCCCCTCCCTCCCGCATCCCGCGGAGTCCACCCCACACTATGCATGCGCGTCCCCTCCCCCTCTCCTCTCCTACGCTCTCCCCTTTCTCTCTTCTAGGAATCATCTACTCTACGGAGCAGCGCGCACGACAGGTGGTGCGACAGCTGCATAATCCGCTAGGGGCGGCACGCTATGAAGACGGTATGAAAGACGGAGCGCGCGAGCCTCATTCTCTCCTGCGCAACGCCGCGATGAGCGCCAGCGACAACGCCGCCGCCAGTCTCAGAGTTAGCGCCAGCAAAAGCGCAAGCGTCAGCGCCAGTGTCAACGTCAGTGTCAACGTCAGTGCTGACACTGGCTCCCCGCTTCTTCGCATCCACACTGGTTCTCTTTAGCAGTAGATGGTGTCATTTTAGTTTGAGAGTTCAGATGTAAAGAGGTCCGGCAACACTTTTCCGACGTAGGCAGAAAACGCTGCCGTTGAGGTGCTTCTGAGCAGTTGAAAGAAAAAATAAAAATAATTCACAGTTTCATGAAAAGGGCAAACCAATGAATTGGAACGTATATCTTTGTATTGCAATGAATTGGAATACGAAGAAAGGCTAGCAGCTAACTTCCTTTGGATCCAATCTTGCATCGCTCTGCAAAACGCTGGCCTAAGGAAAGATGGCGGCTGCAGCTGCCAAGGCAAGCTTCCTGCTGTCTATCACTTAAACGCGAAGTAATTAGTGAGAGCGCAGCGTGCATAATGGCATGAGCCATTTCCTCATCTCTGACTAGATGGCACGCGCGCCATTGCGCTTGCCCACGCAAGTCTGCTCAAGTTCTCAATTCCTGCCCGAGCGACCGGCAGGCTGCCCTCCGTCATCTCTTTGTGCGCCTTCGCGCGATGGAGACGGCCAGCGCGTCGCATCTCTGCATGAGGTGCGACCATCGGCAGCCCGCATATGCTTTCACTCGCACATAAAACATACGAGGCGCGGGTTATTGATTTGGAATTTATACAGAACACAACGACAATGGCAGAAATGTACCTCGAGTGTCTACATAATTGTTATCGGGATATAAAGGTAACGTGGGCTGGTTGGTGATTCAGCATCGACATATTTGCAGAGCGTAAAAAGAACGAGGACAGAAGAGAGGACACAACACAAGCGCTGACTTCAACTAAATTTATTAGCGAAAACGCTAGAAAATTTATCCTCAAGATATCAAGATCAACGTGACGACAGTATACATCAGCGCAATCGCACAACCTATGGCGTCGCAGCCAGTTAAGCAATTTGCTTTTTGGTGAGGGGAACAGATGGCATGCTCATACAGAGGTGATCCAGCTGTTGCATTTTATTAGCTTCTATGCTCTCACGTGTAAGCTGCTCACGATGTTTCGCGACAACGATGCGATTGTCCAAGCCCGGTTCATAACCGCAATCTCTACAGTGAATGCCGAGATGACCTTGAATGGCTGTGTTTACATGATAATAATGCCCCTTGAAACGCTGGTTCAGGCATCTGCCCGCTTGTCCGATATACTTCTTACCGCAAATAAACGGGATCAAGTAAAGAACACGCACAGCCTATGCTAAAAAAATCACAGCATATCCACGTGGTGAATGATGATGAGTGGGGCGAAGCTCCGGATGATATGATCGGTAAACAGTGAATCTTCTGTGTAACGCCCCATCAATCGTCATATAAAGAGTGAGAAACACTGTGTGTATATTACTAAACATCAAACTTTTTACTTTTCTTAATTAGATGACGCTTGGCTTGCGTTGTCCCTTCATTATCACGGCTTTATGGTCCGTGAAATGAAGGGATAGCGGTTCCTGTACGGGTTGCAATTGGAAATTTGAAAATACCAGGTCTATACGCGTCCCTCGGATGGTCGTTGGTTTCATGTGATCAAAGGACGTGCACGTGAGAGTATATTTGGCTGCCATATGTTGTATTAACCACTCATTGTTCTTTTCGCTAATATCGACATTCAAGTCACCAACTAACACAAATGGTCTATTCTTGTACTTGTCATAATTACACGATGCCGTGTCAATGAATGTCTTGATATTCCCACTCGACAAATTGGGTGCAAGGTACATGGTCATGATGATGCATCCATCAGAATCAATGGCAGCGTATTCACCGTTGTGGCTCTGTGTCGTTGGTAGTAGTTTCAGATCTTGTGCCTTTTCTGTTTGTTTGACGTATACGGCCACACCGCCTGCAGGACGCTCTGCATCATCGAGGCACACGACTGGAACGTATGGTTTGATATACGGCCTTTTGGCGTTCCACGTCTCGGTAAGATAGAGAACGTCCACCGCAGTAAGTATGGGGTCCCGTTCCACATCGTCTACAAGCTTGATATAAAACCAGCTAGGCTTACATGGCAGGCGGGAAACCACAGAAGGCAACAACAAGTAAAGAAAACATAAGAGAACGGCAATCTTTTGCCAAGACGTTCGACCACTGCAAAGTTAACGGCTATCTCGTGGGTAGGTCTCTGTAGCCTTGTCTTCCAGCGAAAGAAATAGCGCGCCAAGAGCTCCCTCTTGGCGCGTTACTTCTGAAATGCTGTCTTCGGGCGTCGTTGAAAACACGAGACGTAGTGAAGAAGAAAGAACGCCACACAGTCGAACACGCACGAGAGTCTCGCTCGTCAACGTCTTCTTCTTCTTCTACTGCATACCAGAAAGCGCGCTTCTCACGAACTAGAGGTGGCTACTACAAACAAACGAACAAACGGAGGATGGACAGACCCACGACAAAAGAAGCTTCGCCCCTAAAACTCCACACCATTATTTGCGCCATCGTGAGAAGTCTTCTCAGTGAATTTCTTGTAATTAGATGACAACACGCAAGCTGGTCGGCAGGCAAAGCAGCGACTTCTATCCAATACTAAAGCGACAAGCAAAATCCGTTGATAGCGCCGTGCTTAAAGGGTTACCTTAAGCAGCTGAAGCAACCCGAATAAGTTGTATCAGAAAGAAATTAATACACTTTGCGCAAGAAATACAAAACTTCTGAGGTACTGACGGACACTTGATTCAAATGAAACAAAGTTGGTGGCTGTCAAAAAATTTTCAAGCAAACATTTTTGGGCATAGGCGCTAGCTGCTACATTTTATAGATATTTATTAACTTGCAAATACACAGGAGTACATTAAGATACAATTAGATCGTATCGTATCGGACGCACTAATGACGCTAGTATCTTGTATCTGTATCTGAAATACTTTTTGTCCGAGTATCTATTGTATCGCGATACACTCTCATAGTACATTTGCCCAGTCCTGGCACCACATACGTGTCATTCGTAGTTAAGGTACGCATTTGCTCTAGCAAATTTTTCGCAAACGTCATACATCTCACTGCCAGCCGGCAATGAAAGACCTTTATCAACGGACCAGGGATGGATCGATGGATGGATGGATTCTATGAGGGCTTCCTTTATAACGGGGCGGTGACCTGTGCGCCACCGAGCTGAAAAAGCTTTTCTTAGATTTAAGTCGGCCTAATGCTTTCTTTGCTCCAATCAAGTCGATCTTATAAAAAAATAGAAACCATATACAGCTTAACTCTCTGCTCCTTATGACAGAATGACATGTTTCCCACTGTTTACTTTTATCCTTTCTTCCTACTTTTCTTAATTCTATGGCGGACCTGTTTACCGTTCCGCTGTTTTCACTACAGCCAAACGCTTTAGGCTAGTGCAAAAACTTACACGCGGGTGGATATCTCCGCATTCAATTCAAACATGCTTTGTCTCTATAACTAGGCGTTCAGCAAGCTCAAGTTTTCTATCAAAAACAAGTGCCTGTCGTCACCGAAATAAGCAAATGCAATTGGGTGGGATAGTTATGCGAATTTTCTCTGGGTGGGACAGTGATAACTGTGGGCTGGGCCTCTATTTTTCGGTTTAACTCTATGGGCACGGCGCTACACGTTGACCAGTATGCTATCTGGCTCGCCTCCGCATGTTTTTCGTCATGACGGCATCACTAAATTTTGAAATTGAAGTAACAGGTAACGTCAATCAATCTAATAGATTCGCCGCGTGACCGCGCACTGTCGCAAAGATATATAACTGCACAACGCCACGAGTGTTTACGCAAAAAATGAAGCATTTATCGAAAATAACCGTTCTTGTTTTCGGAATAATTTTATTTTCAAAGAAGACAAACAAAAAAAAAACAACTGAAACCCCCGTTTTTCTGGTCGATCGCCGCTCACGCCCACGAGCTTCACTCTGCTGGCGGCGAGCTGCTGCCATCGCGGTGCCTTCCGCTGACCCACAGACGTCGCATCATGCTGGACAAGTAGCCGCCACCATCGCCCAGCTGCCCGTACTCCATGTCAGTGTCATCGACGTTTCTCTCTGATAAGAATTCGGGAATCAGTGGGGCACGGAAGCTGGAGGCAATATCCGCGTGCACCGAGTACCAGGCAGCAGGAGGCGAATACCAGTTTTCATTGGCATCGGAGCCGGAGACTGCTGGGTCGAAGTGGAGCTCCGGTGTGCGTTCAGTGGCCAGGTCCACTACGGAAGGTGAGCCATGTGTTCCTCCAGTTGTCTCGTTCAATGCGGCAGATGACGTCGCTGCGAGCGGAGTAGAAGCGGCTAGCATCTCGGAGACGGTCGGCACGCTCAGACGCGTAGAGGTGGACTGCAGAGTTGGTGGCATACGAAAAGGTGGCACGCTCTGTATACCCGAAGGCTCCGATGTCATCCCCGCACCGAATGTGAATCGATATGGTTGTGGAACTGTAGGGCGAAAAGCAGAGTTGCCGGTGGAAAAGGGCATAGTGGGTGGAACGAATGCTCCTCCGTCGATGCCGTTGGTTTCTGTTGACACGCAAGTCTTGAAACTCGACTGGCAACACGAACCGTCAGTGTCGTGAAAGAGACTGGCGGTGCGACCGTCGTTTGGAAACAGCTTGAATGCTGACGCGCACTGTTCTGCCTGCAAATATCGGTTAAAGAACATCGGAACAAGTGACAATATGACTTTCTGTCTCTTGATGCACAGTGACTGGAGAAAGTCGTAAGTAGAATGGTCTGTTTCGTGAGGCTGTGAGTGATAACGTCCATTTGAGCATTTTCTTGCTCAAAAGCCTCCATCACACCAATGATACTTTTTGCGTATTTCTGCACGTTTAAAGCTTTGTAGCACAAAATGAATAGGTCAATAATTGATGTTTGGTGCATGCTTTATGTTGGAGCTCCTGGAAGAACTCACCGAAGTGTTTAACTAGCGTACGCGAGCGGCGACTTTTCTAGGCGTCAGCGACATATGACGGAACCATGCTGCAGACAGTGGGAGTGTAAGCGCGTACCCACGAAGCGCGCTCAACTGGGCCCATTGTCTGCTAGCCTCTTTCTTCCCTAGGACGTCACCCTCTAGCGCACTTGTCTGAACCATGTTCAGCTTCTGTTATGAGTGGGGGCACATATATATCAGAAAGAGAAACAAAGAAAGTGAGAGAAATAAAGGGAGGAAAGAGATGTGTATATGTAATTGTTATTTCCATGATTGCTTGCTGTAGCTCATCTCCGGAACTTCAAATACGAGCAAAACCATTCGAATACTTACGTTGCCTGTTCGTCATAAGTGGGCTAATCGGAGGGCGATCTCAAGAAGGAACAGCCTAGCAGACAATGGGCCCAGCTCGGCGCACTTTGCGGGCATGCGCTTAAGTTCGCCCCGTTTGCAACTTCGCTCCGTCATATGCCGCCGACGCACAGGAAAATCTCCGCTTGCGCACGCTAGGTGATATTTGGTCGGCTGTACATATCAGCAGTGTTTGAGATAACAACCTCAAAGATTTTAAAACAAAATTTGAGCTCGATCTAACGCAGCCCGATTTTACGATTGTTCGATATAACGAAGAAATTTCCACTCCCCGGCCGGTGCCCACAGGGTTCAATGCCTTCAACTCAAATTAAAGAACCTACCATGGCACTAAACCCGATTTAACGATGTGTTTTTCGGGGACGAAAAGTAAAGAATGCAGCGATTTCTTTCTAATTTTGACACAAACACATTTTTCTTCGGCCGTGCGCTCTAACGCTATCGCGTTAAATCTCATTGCCGCTATATTGACGAAGGTGCATGCCGCGCCCACGCACGGAAAAATGCACTCAACAGTCGGTAGCTCTTTTACGTATCAAAAGGCGCTAGGGGCGGTGATGGTTTATGTCATTGTAACAGGTAGGGGTTTACGTCATTGTAGATGCTAGCTCCCACAGGAACATAGAGGTTGCTTTTATAATTCATTGGTTTACGAGAAAGATGGAACTGGTCGTCTCCTTGCAACTTTCTTGCACTACCTTCTTGCGCACTAGTGCATTGGTTCTCCCAATCTATAAATATCGGCAGCTTGTCATAGCAGTTCACGCGACCGCCTACGCCGCCTGTTTGGTTCGGACATGGGAAGCTCCATGTCAAGGCTGCCCTCGCGGAATTTTCACATGCTCAGGAGTGTGCTAGTGGCAAATAAAATGCCGCGGTAGCTTTCCGGCGTCGCTACGTTACAACTTTAGATTTCTAAGGACCAAAACATACATTTCTCGATTTCTTGATTTCACAAAAATTGGGCGCAGTCATCACTTCATTAAATCAAGCTTTAAATGATACTGTTTCGCAAGGAAAATAGTATTTCTTCGAGAGATATGAACAGTCAGCTGCGGCAAACCTTTATAAAAGTTAATGTTAGGTTCCCACCCAAATCCCGCCCCACCAAGAGGGATTAAGGCGGAGGTTTACTGAGTGAGTGATTATCAGCTTGAATCACGTATGATTCTTGGACATAAAACGTCACAACAGGACAGATCCTCAGGAAGGCGCTCATGAACATTAAAAAACATGGCTTCTCTGGGTGGATAGGTTATGTAGGTGGTGCAACTATAACGACGGCAGAATTCGAATTTCCTTAGTATATATTCAACAAAACGTATCAGTGGAAGATTTTAGCGACTTCTTTTTAAATATGTCTAGCATACTTTTGTATAATTTTTTGCAACATCAAATCGGCTGTACTGTCCGATGACATATGTTGCGGTTCAGGATTGTAGCGCATCAGCCTGCATCTCCTTTTATTTCTTTCCCTCGTTCACGAGAGCGCTAAGCCGTGCTTCATGTAGGCTGTAGAAACTAGCAGCGTCTTTTTTTTTTACAAGCCAATTCTATTTTAGAATTCTCAAAATTCGTTAGCGTAAATAAGTTAGCCAAGTTAGTCATTGCGTATTCATTAGAGCTCAGGTTAGATTCTTCTTATTTCAAAATAAGACAAATTGTTCCCTTGAACTTTTCTATCTAACAAGTGCTTCATTGTTGCGGCGCGAGACGTGTATAATGGTCGAACTTATCTCTCGCCTGACCATCATGCGCGAGTGATAGCAGTGATCTCAATAAGATATTTAAGTGCTTTTTACGTCACTCGAGCCGGGTGCCCAGCACTGATAGCGGCTTATCAATTTTTTCGCTGTAGCCAACTGAGTTCCTACGTAGGGTTCCTTTATTAAAGCAATTTTCAGAGACCAGCTGTCACGCGCGCATGGTACACTGCATGCGGTCAGTTCGGTAACTATACGAGTTTCGGGCCACAAATTTGAAACCCAAGAAAAAATAAGTAAAAAACACGACGTAGTAAGCTGCAAGCGAATATGCAATCATGCCTGAGCTTACACAATTACGTAAGTAATTGGTGCTTTGTATAGTGCAGTTTCACGTATTAGGTAACAACTACACCGAAGGCAAAATACGCAAGTTCGGGTGAGGTGCTGCCAAAGAAAACACTGTTGGTCCCATTGTCGTATACGTCTCCGTGACTTAAGTCAGCTTGACCTCTGTTTGACGGGACACTGTCTATATCGTGAAGGCAATATCTGTTGGACATGTGAGTTTCTCGTACGATTTTGCACCGAATATATCCCACTCGCCGAAAAAAAGGGATTAGGCGTGCCCGTTGTGACGCTATAAGATTTGATTGCAACGCTGCAAGCCTACCAGTTCCTCCTGGTTCAGCCCGGAGAGAGATGCGTCAGGATCAGTGGACAAGTCCCAGGAGGGAGCCACTGGATCAGGCACAGGAATCTGCAGGCGGAGTAGATGGGACGGTGTATCAGTGGATCGAATACTGCTGCAGTTCCCGTAGATTTCTCGCCAAGGCAAGCGGCTTTCCTTTGTGAGGTGCGATCGGTACGTCACGAGGCGAGAAGTCTGCGAAGAAAGCGGCAAATTACATGAAATTCCTGGCGTGTCATGAAATTATGTAGTAATATAGATCGGCCAGACTTCACTACCTCCCCGGGCACGAATCTCTATCTAAACGGCAGGAGCTCGTGTGGAGGCAACTCCAGACGGGCTCCTTTCCAACACCAATTCTTTCCTTTTAAATCTATCCCACCACAATTACACGTCAGTGCAAGCTGCGCCGAGCCCCCCGGACAGACCTTTTTCACATACTTTGGGAATCTCCCAGTACACGTATGCATGGTAGCCGAAAGGGCTTGCAAATTACCACCACGCAGCAGTGGCAGGCCATACTGCTCAGTTCCGACCCAGTCGAGCAGGTCTGGATCACAGGGCGGGCAGAGGCAGCCGTCAAAGAGCAAGGGCTTCTGGCCGACTAAACATCGTCGCCTCCCGCAATCAAAGGAAAAAAATCGTTGGTTTTCCAATACAACTTTTGTCCTCCTCCTCCTGAAGGTGACGGCTAACACAGCTGCATTTCTGTAAACCCACAAATGCTTATTTGTTTATAAATTTATAATTTACGCAAACACTCTGACATCAAGCAACGCTCAGCATGTAGTACGGTAACATAAACACGCTAATTCTACATGCAGTAATCAGCTCAACAACAAAGTAATAACGAAGAGAATCTTCAAATATGATATGATCCCAAATGTAGGTCGCCAATCAATATGCTGCATACGGCACAGAGAACAGTCCTATCGTGAAATGTCAAGTTGATACGGCGTCAGGTATTCTTATTTTATAATTAGAAACAAGACATACTGTAAAAGCCAGCTAAAGACTCGTACCATGAAAACAAAGCGCTAACGGTAAAATATTTTGTTTGTTGTGATCATAGGTAGGCAAACTCACTCATGAGTAGACTCACTGAGACTCAAACTCAGATTGAGCCGCGAGTCTGAGTACGAGTGTGTCCGGCAGAGTTATACTTTGGTGAGTCTTAGTCCGATTGAGTCCGATTGAGGAAAATTTTGGTGAGTGTGTCTTAGTGAGTCCAGTTGACGAAAATATTCCCTGCTCTGAGCCCGAGTGAGTCAGTTCGAGGAGAGCTTTGGGAAGCATGAGTACTAGTGAGTCGGGTTGAGGAAAAGGTTCGTTAGTCTGAGTCCGAGTGAGTCCGCTTCAGCTGAAATTTGTCAGTCTGGGTCTGAGTGAGCCCAAAGCGAAAAACATGGCGAAGCTTGCATTAAGTCGCGCAAGGATTGGAACAACGAAACTGGACGATTCGGAAGTCTAATCTTGTGGCTTCTAGGTTGTTGCTAGACTTTAGCTAGGTCAGTCACGACACGGATGTCCCAACTCCAGAACCGAGCGTTCGCACCTCTCATAGATCTGCGGGCGCGTCGTCGTTGGCGTAGGGCTTCCATCGCTATCCGCCGTTGCCTTGCCCGTTCCCTAGTATGACAGCTTCGCACTAGCTGTGTCAAGCCTAAAGGAAGAGCGCAGGTGGGTGGGCCTCTTTGAATCTGATTAGTCCCGCCACGGTGCTCTAGTGGGTATGGCGCTCGACTGCTCACCCGAAGGTCGCGGGATCGAATCCCGGCCGCGGCGGCTCCATTTTCGATGGAGGCGAAAATGTTTGAGGCCCGTGTACTTAGATTTAGGTGAACGTTAAAGAACCCCAGGTGGTCGAAATTTCCAGAGCCCTCCACTACGGCGCCCCCTCAATCATATCGTGGTTTTGGGACGTTCAACGCCAGATATTATTCATTCTAAAAAGACAGGGCGTGCAAACACGGACACAAGAAAAGTCAGGACACCGCAAAAGCCGTTTGTGGTATCCTGACTTTTTCTTGTGTCCGTGTTTGCACGCTCTGTCTTTTTAGAATGAATACTTACCAACTAGTTCAGCTCTCTGTTATTCCCAGATATTGTTGTTTCTCATTATATTTTCTTTCTTTCTTTCTCTTTCTCTTTGTACCTTGTATCTATTTTTTATGTGTGTCTATTTCTTCCTTTCTATTTTTCTCTTTCTTGCTCTTTTTATCTTTATTCCTCTTTCTTCCCCTTTTCTCTCTCTTTTTCTCTTGCTCTTTATTTCTGCCTTTATATTTGCATTTTTTATCGCTTTCTCTGCTTCTTTCTCTCCCAAATTATGTGGCTCATACCCGTGATGATAGCCATTTCTTCTGCTAATTGTTGCCTTCATTTTTATTGGACCAGTGGCGAGTAGTGGGATTTGCCCAATTTGCCCAAGTCTAAGTGAGTTCCATTTATTTTGCTCACCTACGGCTATAAATAATATACAGTCTCCCGCTAGGGTGCGCATTGTAATAATAATATAGATGTTTCGGCTCTGTGTGAGTGTGGGGGGGGGGGGGGGGCGCACAAGCGTTGAACTTGACATGAGAAGTGTGGAAGTGGGGTTATGAGGATAGGGAGCGGTTTCACATAAGTAGGAGATTCGAACAATGATCTCATCCCCCCCCCCCCCCCCGCATCTTTCAAGAATTTAGTCTTTGAAGCAAGAAAGAAAGACAAGAGCATGTCCTGTCTTCGTCCCGTTCCTTTTGTATTCGTTCTAGCGCTGCCTTTCCATCATTATCAGGTGCTCAGCCGTGTCCACTCATAGGAGACAGAAATTAGCGCAATTTGCTTCTCTCTCATGGATCACTATAATTAGTATGAGCCCTAACCAACTTGCCCACCCACCTGTTATTCTGGAAAGTAAAGCTGCACGTTATGCACGAGCACGCCAAGCTTCGCTTGCCCCCATTTCCCCGATAAGGTCCTGAATTTTTTATTTGTTTATCAGTGCCCTGAAGGCCCGAAGGCATCACAAAGGGGAGTGGTACATTTGAGAATACATAAGAGATCAACGGTTACATCGAAATAAAAAGTCAATACAAAGAATAAGTAAGTTAATATGCATTAATAGCTAGTATGATATAACAATGCAGTATTATATGTAAGAGTAAGAAAAAATAAGATTCCTTACGATACAGTGTTAGCTATACATATTTATTGCTCCTGGTTCGCAGTAAACTTTCACTTTTCAGTTCAGCATCCTATACTGTGATTTTTGTCTTAAAATTGAGTGTCCCCGCCCTTTCTGGCGGCTACTGAGATCAGGTTGAAGCCGCGCCCGCGCCCCCACCTTTCAACCCTGTATTCTCGCATTTCGCTTGAATTTCAGCACTTGGGGTTTTTTGAAAGTAGCAAATTTCCGCCTCATTTCACGTGGTCTGTACCAAGCTTCGACAATAAATTTGGACGTACCGGTCTACTCTAATCGGTTCGCACCTATGAGCGTTTCTTTTTGCCTTGCGTTCGTGTTAACCGCGATAGTCATACTACTCTCCACCATTATTCGAGAGATAAAGCTGATACTAACCGCGAAGACTGGTTCTTAGCCGGCTTCGAGGAATGTCTTGCCAGAAACATCCGCTGTCACAACCGGTGTGCTTAGATTCAAGTCACGCTAAGAACCCAAGGTGGTCAAAATTTCCGGAGCCCTGCACTACTGCGTTTCTCACAACCATATCTTGGCTTTGGGACGTAAAATACGAACAATTATTATACGCAATCACTTCGCGAAATCGACTAAAAGCAAACATAGCATTTCTATTATTCGAAATAGTAATATAATTGTTGGGTTTTAAAGTCCCAAAATTATGATGCGATTATGAGACATGCCGTAGTGGAAGGCTCCGGAAATTTTGACCATCTGAAGTTTTTAACGTGCACCTGAGTCTAAGTACACCGGTCTCAAGCATTTTTGCCGTCATCTAAAACGTTGCTGGCACTCGATCCCGTGGCCTTCGGGTCAGCGGTCGAGCATCATAACCACTAGACCGTCGTGGCGGGTATTATTCGAAACAGAGACGCAACCATACAACCTATAAGGCCATGTTTCCACAAATCTCGAGGAAGGTGAGCTCGATTCTGCAAAGCAGTCACCTCATATCGCTTTCTTTTTTGCGTCGTCAATGGGCGGACAATGGACTGCAGGACCATTGGTGGTTCCGTGAGCGTTTTTTAGAAAAGCGTCATAACGTAATGCGAGCCTTTCTTCGTTCACAAGTAGGAGCGTGATGAGGCATTCGAACGGCAAAGCGTAAGAAAGGAGTTCATTTATTTCGTTCTGCCAAAAAAAAGCACGCACGCACTCGCCCACTGAAAAAAAAAATGGCGCGTGTGCCATTGCGCATGCACGCACTCGCCCACTGAAAAAAAATGGCGCGTGTGCCATTGCGCATGCACAAGGTAAGGCGAATGAATACCTAATTGTCTTTGAATGTCCGCGGACCCAATCTTATCCTTGAAGGAAGCATTCTCAATATTGCGAAAATCGCGTGTAATGTTGACTTTCTCTTTCATGTAGACATTGAGATGCGCGGGCAATAACTTTTTTTGATGTTAAAAGTTATCATATATTTTTCAATGTTGTCTTGCGCTTGTAAGCCCTTCAGATGTGTTACTCTAGATAAGATTTTTTTGGCGCTCCTTTGATATTTAATGTATGAGCCTGGCCAAACCGAACGTTCCTGATTTTCAGTCCGTGTGCGTCTGGCTAAGAAAAAGTTTGGCATTTTTGATGAGTCCGAGTGAGTCCGAGCAATTTTGGTGAGTATGAGTCCGGCTGATTTATGTTTTGGTGAGTCTGAGTCCGAGTGAACCTGGCTGAGTTATATTTTCGCGAGTCTGAGTCCGAGTGAGTCCGGCTGAGCAAAATTTTGGTGAGTCTGAGTCCGAGTGAGTCTGGTTGACGAAAATATTCGTGAGTTTGAGTGCGAATGAGTCCGCTTGTCGAAAATATTCGCGAGTCTGTGTCCGAGTGAGTCCTTTCGAGGAAAATTTTGGTGAGCTCGAAACCGATTGAGCCCGGTTGATCAAGAGTATCGTGAGTCTGAGTCTGAGTGAGCCATAAGTGAAACACATTTATTGAGCGACTCTGAGTTAGCTTCATTTTTGTAGCCAGCCTATGGTTGTCAGTAATGGAATAAACTTTTCTTAATTTTCTCGCAAAATTTCAGCGCCTGCATACGAATATACGTACTCGATTACTTAGACAAGTCGTGGAGAAATCACAGATTAAAAAAAAAAACATGCCCGCTTTTCCTCGGACTATTTCAAAAATTGCTAATATGACTTCGCATGCGATCCTCAAACAACTTCAAACTTGGCGCTCGTTAGTGAGCGTTAAGCTCGTCGTTTTGGCGTTGGACGGAGCATTTGTTCAAGACCAAAACGCGAGAACACACGTATGAACAAACCCACACATACACATCACTTTTGTGCAGCAGGTTGGTTCGATTTTTTCATGAATTTCAAGAATGCGAGAAAGAGCGAGGACAAGATACATTTGAAAAAAAAAAAACTCAGTCGAGATACCCACCGTTGTCAAATATTTCGTGCAGCACATCACTGAATTATATTAAGCAGTTGCTACAGATAACGCTAAAGTGCTCAATGAGGATTATTTATTGCAAGCGTGCTAGGAGCCTTAATGCGGGATAACATGTGCTATAACACCTACCAAAACGTATCACTACTTAGTAGTCTGAGATAAAAATTAAAGGTCACATTATTATCCTGGAATTACTCTATAATCACGAATCAACGGAAGATGACAATTTCAAGCATGTATTTACCTTAAACATTGAAATGTTACAAGTTCAATACCCAGACGTCGTTTAGAAGACTTTGCTAGCACAAACCCTACCTTTCCAATGCAAGCATTCGAGTTTTATCATTTTCACTTATCCTGAAAGAATATAATTCTGCAACACGCGATAACAGCCGATACCTACAACAGCTAATACAATTACGCGACACTCATGCAGGTACGACTACGTCACAGCAATAAGGTGTTAACTTGGGCTGCTTGGTACACACTAGAAAAAAATTACGCCATCTCTCACTAAAGGGAACCATGTGGGGATGCGAAGCAGCGCATGGGTCGACTTAAAGTTCCAATCATCACGGGCACCTTGCCCGATGTTAACGCGTCCTTGCAAGTGGAGCACACCATGAATTTACGGTAGTTCTTGTTGCTGTTACTCGCCCCGAACTCTTGTTGGAGCATGCCACGCGAGTTCATCGCCACGCCACGCGGGAGCAGGTGCGTTCATCGCGCGTTTGCAGAATATAGTTCCCTGACGCCATCACGTGATTGCTGATACAGTGTAAGGGGGAGAGGCCACAGCGTCTTACCCAGCCCCTTACGCAGGCCCAAACGCGCTAGTGCGTGCCAGCGCGTTCTGACTAGGACACAACGCGTTGGTTCGTCGCGCACCTGAAGAATTTCGTTCCCCGACGCCATCACATGATTGCTGAGAGAGTGTAAGGGAGAGAGGCGACAGCGTCTTGCCTAGCTCCTTACACAGGCCCGAACGCGCTAGCGCATGCCAGCGCACATGGTTCCCGAGCGGACGGTCGCCAATGGAAGGTCGGACACAGCCGCGAGCAAAAGCTGCTTCGCATCTAAAATTGTATACCAGCCCAAGGAACGGTACAATTATACTAAAGACAGACGAAGCACTTCGTGTCCCGTTCCTTGCAATGTTACCTAACTCTTCTACAATTAAGGCACCGTGCAGTCGAGTTTTCACGTGTGACTGTAGCGCCAGAACACACAGCCTAGCGGATAAAAAAAGCAACGTTGAGACGGCCGAGGGACAAAATCAAACGCGATGCGCGCCTCCGCCTCTGAATGAGCGTGCATACTGTGACCGGGCCAGAAGGGGGGGCGCGTGTGAGCGTCTGTTTTCTGCCTGCCCCTTGCGGCCAATATCAGCAACCTGGTCAGTGTACGGTGATAATGAGGCAGTCTTAATTCATTCGAAAGATTCGTATGCTCTTGGAAGCACGTGATATACGAAATTCATTCGGTTCAGCATACAGTCAGCCTACATTCATTAAATATTCAACCTTCAACATTCATTGAAACTCAACACACTCATTAGGTAGGCACTATGACATTTATCTACTTATATACTTCCCAAATATGTACACTTCAGTAAATCATGCTCCATACGCCTCAATGTCCCATCGCGCATTTCGAAAAGGTTACAAGGTCATTTGTATTTTACACAATATATCCTAACACTATCTATCGATCAGCACTTGCACGCCATTAGCTTATGGAATTACCTGTCAGACATCTTCGCTTCATTATCCAACCCTGATACGCTACATCACCAACTAAGTGCACATTTAAGTGACGTCGTCGCTTAGCATAGCTTGATGTGTATAAATTATGTATTATGTATGTATTATGTATCATGAATTATGTAATATGTTGTATACATTATGCAGTATGTTATAGATTTTTTGTTCTTATTTTATGCACCTTGTGCTTTCCTTTGTCTTCTCCTTTTTGCTTATTTTGATCGCATACACACTTATGACTGAGGCCCTCATTACACAATGTTCTACGGGCCTGTAAGGAATATCAGGTATATAAACAGATGCGTTCAAGTTTGGTTCGACGAGGCTGCCCACTGCAACATGCATTCATTTGCTCATTTGGGCTCATTTTATCGGCCTGCTAAAATTTCACGTTTAATGAAATGGATATGCATGCGTGTCGTAAGTGGAATCTTCGAGTAGACTACACCGCAACGAACCCTAGCGATCAAAAGGGTTTCGTATACGCTAAAATAAATCGCTGATTTTATGGGCCACAACCACGCGATCATTGTGAGGCAATGTGAGTAAGCCGGATTTACTTTGAAAGACTGAGGTTATTTAACGTGCAAGCTTTCGGGCATTTCAGATAAAGTGCACATACAGTCCTAGTGCTCGCCGATTCGCTTGTGCCTATCAGTCATTGTCGCTGTTATGACCTAAGTAAGCCATATCACAAATGCAGAACGGCGTAGATATTTTCTGTGGCGTTTCAATTTTGAAAGCTTACTAATCGAAGTAGCTTGCCGAGCCTGCGACGCATGCAGGCCTAAGACCAATTCCGATGCGTCACAATTATAAAAGATACACGACCCTGTGACGCACGACGTCAAGCCCGCTCCCATTGTCTAAAATAATGGCAGCATGTCGCATACGCCAATGGAGACAACCGTTGCTTCAGCTCTGCGAAACACCCACCGTAATAGCTCAACAGGTAAGGTGTCGCACTGCCAAGGTCGAGGACGCGGGTTTCATTCGCGGCACGACGGCCTGTTTCGACGAGGGCGAAATGCAGGTAAACCGTGCATTCTAAGGTGGTCAAAAGTAATTCGTAGTCCCACACTACGGCCTGTCTCATAATCGTAGTATCGTCTTCTCGGCAAGTCAAAGCCCAGAATAAGAAAGAAAGCTTTGTGACATGGCACGGGGACCGCGCAAGATATTCCAGCCGCGAGCCCGTACGGGAAAAATATTCATGCGCTTTCCCGAATACCGTTTTAAAAAGAGTTTTATCCCACACTCCACGCGAAGTATGCCTCGATGTACGTGAGGCAGTCATAATCTTGAACGTGTCATGGAAATTCTGAGAGGCCGTGCAAGTTTGCCATCATAGTCCCCGATCTTTACACGCTTCTCAGGCAGCTGCCCTGAATGGGTTTCATGCCATTAGTTGCTTCGCCGTGAATACCAAGAAACCTGCGTGTGCGCGTGTACGTGTGTGTGTGTGTGTGTGTGTGTGTGTGTGTGTGTGTGTGTGTGTGTGTGTGTGTGTGTGTGTGTGTGTGTGTGTGTGTGTGTGTGTGTGTGTGTGTGTGTGTGTGTGTGTGTGTGTGTGTGTGTTGTGTGTGTGTGTGTGTGTGTGTGTGTGGTGTGTGTGTGTGTGTGTGTGTGTGTGTGTGTGTGTGTGTGGTGTGTGTGTGTGTGTGTGTGTGTGTGTGTGTGTGTGTGTGTGTGTGTGTGTGTGTGTGTGTGTGTGTGTGTGTGTGTTGTGTGTGTGTGTGTGTGGTGTGTGGTGTGTGTGTGTGCACGCTCTTGTTTCAGCACGCCTCTTTGTTCCAGCTACCATTGTAATGACAAAGAGAAATAGTCCTCGTCCGGGGTAAAGCCCTGAACCAACTGGTTTTCAGCGCGGCCGCTCTACTCTCCGAGCAATCAAGAAGCAAAGCTTTTCTCCTAATAAAAAACATGCCTTCGGTCAGAATTCCATGTGGGTTCCTAGAGTAGAATTGTGATGCGAAAGGATGAATGACAAAGTTTTCCTTTCTTGAAGATTTCTTAACTTGCATGCTTCCACAGTCCTTATTTTATTTGCCATTCTTGCGTACGTGCTTAGAGTTCGACGCGTACTACTGGAACGTTTCTACTGACGCAATAATTGCTAATTTCTGCAATTTTTCATGCGCATTTAAACTTCACTATTTCTTTCACTCCATTGCCGAGCCACCATGCATCCTTTGGCCTTCAACCGATTCACCTAGCAGACGACTCTAGCGTTGCCATGGAAATGCAAGAAGGAATTGACCGAGTGAAATAATTACCTTCGGTGGACCCTCGGCGCGCATATGTGCCCTCTGTGCAGATGGAGCGGCGCCCAGTTCACGCACGCGCACAGCGCATGCCTCCACCCTGACGGCCAGTTCTCGGATCTGGCGCTGCAGGCGAGACAGACACTGCAGTGTGTGGTCCAGCTGGTTACGAAGCATGTCCCGCGTCTGCTCCAGCGAGCTGATGTAGTTGCGCATCTCGTAGATGCAGTTGTGGTCTCGCTGTCGCTCCGCCAACAGGCTGAAGCAGCAGCCACGGGTGCAACGCACCAGCCGCTTGGAGCACTGCTCAAGCTGGTGCAACGACAGCTCTGAAGCGCGCATCTGAGCTCCACAGTCGGGGCACAGAGCCCTGTTAAACTCGCACGTCTCGAGGTGGTGATTCACCGACTCCAAGGTCATCTGTAAAGTATCAGAGTATTTGTTTATTTGTCTCACTATTCTTTATTCATGGTGTCAGGAACATAGAGTGCAAGTGCACGAACCTAGAGTAATTAAGCTGTTACAGTTTCACGTCGATGCCATAGCTCTCATAATGCACTGCAATGAATCGTAAAACATTTATTCGGTAATGCATAGCATGTATAGTAAAAAAAATATGGAACTCGAGAATATTTGTGCGACCCTTAATTGCTACAGTCATTTTACTTAGACGGAAGGCATAACCATACCCCACTATCGACACAAGCGAAAATGAGTGCCGATAAGTGGTGAATCATTGCGTGAAGTATATATTCCCATATTTACCAATGTAATAATGTGCTCGCCTTGTGTTGACATGCTACCTTAACTCTTAACTGCTAGAAGAAAAATCATGATTGAAAGGCAAGAAAGCCCCATCCATGGATGTCGTCACGACTGTCGCTGTTTGTGGCTTGTAGGTCTACTGTGTTTTGCCACAGAGACATATCTGTTGAAACAAACACGCTTACTGACGGGAAATCAAAGATATGACTAAGCTTTCATGATAAAACCAGCACATGCTGACAGCGTGTGCAAGGGATCGATCGAAAATTCATCAAGCCACAAACGTTAGCCTTCGCAGCGTCAATGTAGCCTAAATGTTCTCTTAACTGCATCATAACCATTTTACTCATATCGTGCTCTTTGGAGTAATGACCAAATCTATATGCAAGATAGATTTTAGCGTCTGAATGAAAGCGTTTGTTCCATGAGTAAAACTCCATTTGATAGCGAGTGCTTCGCAATCTCGTCTCGATTCTTTCCTTTTTGTTTCTGTAAGCACGGAAGTAGATTTGAGCTAATACAAACTAGACTGTACTCGTCTTATATCCTTCTTTTGCCAAAGAATTGAGACTAGCAGCCAATGGACCTTGGATGAGGCTTAACGTTCTTCAGATTACATGTGGCGGTGAAAACGCTTTTAAAGTTCACACGAGAAGGACAACGGCATGGTCTTAAGTGACAGTGACTTTTCTTTCATCACTGCAGTTATCGCATTTTTAGACATCTTGTCCTGCTTGATATTTTCAAGAATATCAACTCATTTTTCGTGAATGGTAATACAGCTGAAATTGTTTTGCTTTTATTGCGATAGCAATTATATGGACAGCCTCGGCTGGAAAATGTCCGCCCCCGTCGCCGTCATTCACCGTATATGTATGTATATATATAGAAAAGCCACAAAGAAAAGTAATTATGAAATTCTTTCCGACGCGCGAAATCGAACGGCGACCTCTCGCTTGCAGCCCGCCGCGTTCACGACAGCACCTCACAACGGCGAGCTATTTATATACTTGGTCAGCATGATTTCTTAGGGCCACATAGATGGCGCAGGAGCGCGTGTGGCGCCTTTAAAGATCGTCGCCCCGCTCCTGCGAGCCGTGTCTTCGCTCTAAGCGTGGTCGCTTTCGTGCGCTTATCTCGAAGAAGGGGCGGCCGGTGGGGTGCCGTGCTCGTAGCGGCCGCGTTTGCGGAAACCGCGCTGCAAACAGATCTGTGACAATTAGACGCCTCGTCTTGTGTGTACCTGTTCGTTCGTTTCGTGCGTCCTGCTTTATGTTTTAGCTGCACTTCAAGTGTCGACGACGCGTATTCGCGCTCGTCCTGTGTGCGTTCTTTTCGTGCGTCCTTTGGGCTCGACACCGCTGGCAATTCAGCCGCTTTCCACTTCGCGTTACATTACAATTTATTGCAGATTCATTGCTTCGCCGTTGCGGCGAAAGTACTTTTTCACAAGATCACAGTTTTTAGGAAAGCGCTCATTCACGGTCACATCTTGGTCTGCAGGTCGCATGCCGCCTCAGTGTCAAGCAGTAGTCCGTCAGCATTCTTCACGTGGTAAAACCGCGGCGATCTACAGATGCCACCATCTTGTACGATATACACCTCTCAGACAGCATAGAAAGTAATCCGGCAGCAAGAAAAGCTTAGTGGCACTCTGGGCTTCCAGAGAAGGAGAATGTCGCTGCTTTCTTAATAGCGTCAGCTATGACACGGCTTTAAAGAGAGCTCAAAAGCTCTGTCCAGAGTTGCGTAAGCATATGCTTCAGTCAGCTGCTGAGTCTAACCACTTCATGCTTCGTCTGAAATGCGTAATTGCATCCTATATAAAGTATAGCCTTGTAGGTATTGCAGTGGTATCTTTCATCAATTCAAGCCACCATCTTACCCCGAGCTTTTTTGTTTAGTTTACTGTAGACTGTACTTGTCAAGGCCCTTGCCCTATAAGCACAACCCACTTTGAATCTCTGATAACACGCATTGTCAGTGCCACTGATCTTCATTAATGTGACGGTGCAGCTGTAACTGCAACCTGATAGCTCCTAATTGTGCAGCTCCATGTAAACCCAACTATTCAGCTGCTCTCAGCTTTATAGAAATAAAATGTAAGCAGTATATTAATTTCGCGCTAAAAGATTGCTGCTTGCATGCAATAAAGCAGAGAACTGGGCTAGTTGGAATGGATTTGTAATTCATGGAGAGCGCCCTCCCCGTGAACAATTTTCATGCGCTGTGATTCTCAACGGCCCCTAAAACGGAAATGCCTTTTAGCTCGGTGCAACAAATAATGCGACTGTTAACGATTAATATTTCTTGAAGCGGTTAGCTCTCGTTCTACCGACACGCATCTCCACGGAGAAAGTTTTCGCTCTGGCACTCAACAATACTTTAGAGGAGATGGTGGAGGCCCACATCACCGAGCAGTACGAGAAGGTTATCGCGAACTCCAGCCGGTCGCTATAGACCTTATGCAAAATCATGCTGCCGTCTAGCGCCGCCAGTGCGCGTTTCCCGCCATTTGAAGGCTAAGCGCGCTCCGCATGTGCCCACACGGAGCGCACGTATCACATGTGGCGGCTGAGTAGGAACGGCAATGCCGACATATTTTCATGTGTCGTGTGCCCAGTTGAGGAAACTCATCAGAGAACATTCTTTCGTGTCATGCCGGAGCCAGACCGTTTCGCGCCGTGTGCTTGCACGCACATACACAACCGCAGCTTTAGATGTACGAGCTTCAAAAGATACTCGCGGGCTACTCGCGCATGCGCGCTGCTGTTCACACCGGCCATTACTTATTACATTGCGATAACAGTTGCATGTTAGACAGGTAGGCCGAGTGCGTCATTGATTCTTAGCGAACGGACCGATTGTGCTGGCAGCGTGTCGTTTGTGGTTAATTTTCGATTGTGGAGTTATCAAGGTAGCATTGGTGGATGCTTTGCGCGCGTACTGATTCAGTATGCGTATTTTTCAAGCATTTCATGTGCTATCACTTCGAAATTTCAAAGGGCGGGCCCAGATGGCCTCAACCTCCCCCCCCCCCCCCCACACCCTTACCTCGTTTTGTTATACCCCAAAAAAAGCACATGTCAGGCACTCCCAGAAGTTGATCCCCCTTCGAAAAAATCATGTATTCACCCCTGTTTTCTATGAAATGTTAACAGATGCTTGTGTGTAGCACCTTTCGTGTGAAATTGACAAAAATGCTGTTCCGGCAAATGTGTTACACTCGACCGTTGGTGCGCTACCGTTGGTTACGCGCTGAGGTGGTTTCGCAAGCGTTCAGTCAGCGACGCAGAACTGCCTTGCGGAAACGGGTTGAAATGGTAAGACGCCAGTAGGCCCCGAAAGCGACGATGTGAACGCGAATATTCTTGGCGTATCGTGTTATTTGCGAGCACATGTCGGTAGGATATTCAATAAAATACCAGCTAACCGGCACGTATTTCTCGGAGCAGCTACGAAGCGCGAACCTTTTTTGAGCGTTTCTATTTTCTATCTTTATCTATCTAGCGCCTACGTCATGAAGGTGTACAAAAATTTGCATGGGAGGGCAAGAGGATTTGACGAATATGACTTTTGAATAACTTTACCTGTCGAGTACGTCGTCAAACCCTTTCCAATGTGGCACATGTTTACCATGGGCCGCGGTGTACGGGTATTGATTGACAGTATATCATAACGGCGAGAACAGACATTGGTAACTTAAATGCTAGAGTGGAAAACCAACGTCGGCACGTTGACTCAACGCAGCAGAATCGATATTTATTGAGCCACGCCAGGTTAAACTGGTTTGGAAAGACAGCCTACGCAGCGAATAAGGGTGCAGCGTCAATTGTAATTCTGGTGCTGGCTATCTAATTTTACAAGAAAGCAATAAACACTACATGATAGTCCACCGATGTTAATCCTAGGATACAGGCGTCATATCAGATTAGCGGTGGGGTTCCAGTGTTGGCTCCGCATTTATTGCAGTCTAATAACTTACGTTGTATTCCTATGATTCAGCAAGAGCTATAATGAAGCCTTGCTCGACCCAGGAGGAATACATTAACGAAAGTTACATATGATATCCACATCACCGCATCGTGAAGTGCACTTCATTCACCAGAACGACGCAGTGCCCTCTTCATTTCTTACGAGGGCTGTGTGATGGCCTCATGCTGACCTAGGATGATGCCAGATTGATTGACAGCGCTTTGTAGACTAGGCTACGTAGGCCACATACGCCCAGGTAGTCTACGATACGACAAACACCATCCACTGATGTGGCCTACGTAGCACTATCAAGGCCTACCAGTCTCGACGGCCTATACCACACCAACCCGAAGGTGGCTTCAGGTTCCACATGTCGGCGCCGTCTGTCGACAGACAATTTGTCGACGAAATTGCCAGGGCATCCCGAATTCCAACAGCTCTACTATACCACATACTTCATACACATGGACCCCTCGTCACCATGATCAAGACCGGATCCTCTAACAAGTCATGACCAGCTGCTGGTGCTCACTGATCACGGTGATGATGCTTGTTCAAGAACTGTCAAGAACTTCTTGCACAAATGCAGACGGGTTCGTGAAACGTGCGTGCGTTCTCGAGACACGTATAAGCACTAATATCAGCTTACCGCTTCTGGTGTTGGTAATACCCACGTTGCCATTGGCAGCGTTACCCAACCGTAAACAACTGGTTATATAACACATATCCGTCTCTTCAACATAGTGTGCGTATAAAATTTATACAAATCTTTAGCGTCATTTTGTAACGTGTCGCTCAGTAAAAAAAGTTACGCCACAGTCACCTACCCGCCGCATGCTTCGCATAACATCTACTCCCACGGTACGTGGATCTGCCGAATTTTTTACATTTTAATCATGCAGTAATTTTCTACATACTACTTCGTGACTACAGCAGCGAAATATTTTTTGCTTGAAGCATGAGGACAAGGTTCTATTTAAAATTAAATTCACAATACATCTGGTTGAAGTAGGCTGTTCCTTATGAAATACGCTTTCAAATTGGTCAACAGCATTTTTATGCAGTCATCGCTGCCCTAGCCGTGTAGCGCGCTAAACCTCCTTCCAACCATCCTACACTACAAGCATGGTATTCAGATAGCTAACAACACTTTATTTACACTGAAAACAGGTAGACAAGATTTATAGCCTATAGAGCAAAACTTCGTTTTCAACGGTGGCAGGCCTACTTGTGGCTGGGTGGCAAACTTGTACCTTCTTCTCGCTGTGAGGCAGTTCTTACATGAAATAACTGTCAAGCGTAATAACTAGGAAATGCCGGTAACTTGTGCAAGTCCTTACACAATCGTCTGACATTTTTATGCCCCGAATGATTACTATCAAAGGTAATGCAAGCAAGAAGTCATAGCAGCGACAGAAACAGGATTCAGACACAAGCTTTCAACATGGTGCTGAATCGGTAGCTTCGTCAAACCTCCGACAGACGGGAGCAATTTTCCATAAGGTCTATACTCTTGCAGAAGTCGGCATCCGTTACCTTATTTCCGAAAACCAATATATCCACTGTTCAGAGAGCACATCTCAGAATTCTCAACATACCTCGGATTATTAATCCGGCCTATCACACTGAAAGGCGGATGGAACGAGGCAAGCACCAGCACACCCGCTTTCAAACCAATAAAAAACGGCGTATGGTATGTTGACGCGGCCGAGATCCACGGACGCCTGGTTTTTTCGGTCACCGTGCTGAACTTGCAGGGCAAGTCGTATCGGAAGATCGATCAAAACAACTAATCCAGAGGAGGCAGAAGAGGCGGCCGTTGCCTTGGCCATAGCCAACGCTGCGGAATTATACATAATCAGTGATTCCTAATCCGCTATTAGTAATTACAATAACGGGTTAATGAAATTCTGAATCAGAATACTAATCATCGCACTGTCCAAATTATTTGGACACCAGTTCCCGACTTACTCCCTGGTAATGAGGCCGCCCACTATCAGGCTCGAGCTTCGCTTCCCGAGCTTATGGCCCAACCCCGGTCGGAAGGGACAATACGATAGAGGAGATTAGGCGGTCGACACGCGACCGTATGGTGAAGTATGACGAAATTAAGCAACATTATAGATTGGCCGGGCACGTATCTCTATCTAAACGGCAGGAGCTCGTGCGGAGGAAACTCCAGATGGGCTCCTTTCCAACACCACTTCTGTACTTTACATCTATCCCACCACATTACACTTCAGTGCAAAGCTGTGCCGAGCCCCCCCCCCCCCCGGACCGACCCCTTTCACATACTTTGGGCGATGTCCAGTACACGATGCATGGTAGCCCAAAGGGCTTGCAAATTACCACCACGCAGCAGTGGCAGGCCGCACTGCTCCAGATCCGACTCTGACGAGCAGGTATGAACCACGGGGCGCGCAGAGGCAGCCCGCCAAGGAGCAGGGGGCTCCTGGCCGACTAAAACGTCGTCGCCTCCCGTGCGACTGAGGAAACCATAGTCATCGGTTTTGAATAAGAGTTCTGTCGTCGTCCTCCTTGTTCTGCCTGTCCTTTTGTTTCTTTGTCTACGTGTTTTTTTCTATTGCTCTTATGTTCTCGCAATGCATCTAACTTTTTATGTTTCATTACTTCACACAGGCATGTGCGCTTGGACACAGACAAGGTGGCATTTCTGAAACCTTTCCACCGTAGGCAATAATGAAATGGCACAAAGTGCACAACTAGCGAAATACAAGCGATAGACAATCTAGGCGTCGTAAACATTCGATGACTGCGCATATTGCAAACAAAAAAATAGTTGGCGGACGCTTGAGCTTCGTCTTCAAGAGTAAAATGCGATAGCGTAAACGGTCCTCGTGCGCATCCCCTTCTCAACTGCTGGCCTAGAATTAGTTCTCGGTGGATGCCCTGAACCGTGGCGCAAGGAACGAACGTCTGTGCGCATACATTGGCCGTTTCAAACTACCCTAGAATGCCTACTGCAAGTGCAGTTTTTAAAGGCCGACTACGCCATAATTCTTGTTTTTTGCGAATAAGCGAAGGGCCCCCTACACGTCCGTAAGGCAACACGCGAACACCTACGCAGCTGCTCACTTGGTTGATGCATTTGCCGGTGATAATGATAAAATATTCAGCCATTTGTAATGGGTGGGCCTTAAAATACCCACTCGTTTCGCAATTCACATGTTTTGACACCTGGCGGGACTCTACGCTAGCGCTACGCAATATTACATGCATTAGGCAGACTCGTCCCACTACAAGACATTCAAATATGTGTTTTTCGGAGCTGTTTCAAGCAATGTCGTCGCTTTGTGGTCGAACACCTGCTTGTCCCGCAGGAAGCATGGGTTCGATTCTCATTGGAACCAAAGGTACCTATTATTTGTTGTTATTTGCTTCTTTCTCGTGTTTTCGGTCACGAACAACGCTGATTCTTCGCTCACAGCCAAACGACGCGCCGCACCGAAATTTCTGCGAAAAACACTACTGCGTTGAAACGTAATCAGAGCGCAAAAACCGCCACGTCAAGTGTAAGTGACTGTACAGAAAGGCGCACTTCGAGAAAGGCATCAGACTTATGTCAATATATTTTCTTATTAAAACTGCATTTAGCCAAAATTCCTTTGCATCTGTGGCTGCCGCATACTCCCTTGCCTTGCTCTGTGCGACCACAAGAAAATTCACATTCAAAACTCAAACTGGAGGGCGAAAGCCATCTTCATCTTTTTCTTGGTCAGTCGATGTAACGATCCTCCCACGTCCCCTTTAAAATGTTTCTGCACCTACCGTGGTTTTGCACTGCCTCCAGGATCGGAGGCATTGCAAGCTTTCTGCACCTCACCTGGTTATGCACTACCCTGTGATCGTCCCTCCGATCACGGAGGCAGTGCGAAGCGACGATATCGTGTCATGACGTCATGATAGGTCATTCGTCACAATGTTATGCGATCTGTGACGTCATCATGACGTCATTGGTGACGTAACCACGTGGTATCTTTACAGCAGGGTTGTTAATGTAGATTAGGACGAGATGGCGAGTGCGTTTGATGATGATATTTTCTATCTAGGACACTCGGCCAAACTCGACCTGAACAACGCTACTGTAAAAATTTACCCGCCGACGCCGCCGGTCAATTTTTGTGCTTGATTAGGCATCTATGGCCTTCGCCTTACAGACGCGAAGGAATACGGTCACAAAAGCAGGCTTGCGCGCACAGAAAAGCGCAGCAGACGGCCGCTTCTGGGATAAGCGGGGGAGCTTCCGGTGGCTTCACAAGCTCGCTGCTCTGGTAGCGGGATGCGCTGTCCAGCTTTTCTAGTGGAGAGCAGTGGTCTGGACTCCTTTAGACTAAACAGTGAATATTTTACAGCCGCTTCAAACTACGGACCGTTTCTCTGCTTTCCGTTCAACGCAGCGGATGACGCAGTCGTCTTAACATTTAGGCTCGAGGAGGGATCTATAATTTCTTGCCTTTCATTATTTTGTAGTATTTTGAACAGCAGGCTATGGGGTGAAAGGTTGTCCATGTTTTGGAGCCTGCTGATTTTGAGTGCTTTACACACTATTGGAAATAAATGTCCTCTTGCTGGATAAATTTTATTTGGCATCGTGCTCTGAGGAGCTGAGGTTCACTTACGAACTGCAACAATTACTCGATCCGGCTTCTCGACCTAGTGGTACGCGTTAAAATGGGGATGGTCACGTAATTACACACCGAGTTAAAAAAAAGACGGCGCTACTTCCCCTTGAATCTTGTGAATAAAGGTAGTGTTTCTTGTCGTCTCACTAATAGTTTAAAGAGCTGCGCGCATTCCATGCAGCTTGGTTTCCATGAGGAAGTGACCAAGCGGACATGAGGAAGTAACCAAGCTGAGTCCGCAGGCTATCGAGTCTGTTGCGCTCGGTGGCAACAATGGCGTTAAATATGTTAAGGAAAGAATAACCGTAGATAAAATGCGTAGGCCGTGTACCGAATACCGTTCGACATAGCGCTGAACAAGCTCCGGTACTATAAATGGCCTCAGCGTTGGGCTTTGGTTATCATGATGAAGCTGATTACTAATTGTTTGTACAGCGAAAGCTGTTATGAGATCATTTCACCGCCGTTTTGGCGCCGTAGTTTTCCGCGCCGCCACCGCCGCCGCCGCCGCCGCCGGTGTCCGTAACTACGATCGCTCGAATAGAAAAAAAAACGAAATAAAAAAAATTCCAGATGAACGGGTTCGAACCTGGGCCCTCTACGTTGGGGCCCAGATTGAACCTCTGAGCCATGCCGGTGCTTGAAACTGCCTTGCAAAAGACCCTATACACTCTTCATCCGGGAAGGAACCACCATTAACATATGTAATGTCGTGTGGTAGAAGAGGTAAAATAACAACCAAGTGTCACACATGCGAATTCGTAACCAGGCGTCACACAATAGCGAATTGCGCAACGAGTGAGTTGTTGAATGCTTCATACCCATTACAAAGGGCTCTGCCATAATTCTTCATCATCATCAGCCACAGCATCAACAAAGTGCACATAAGGCCTTAGAGGTGGTTAGCGGGTACCACGGTTCTGCGCAGAATGACGAAAAATTGCGTAGTGACGGCTTCCTTCCTTCACAAAAATTATGATTTATAGCGTAGTGGGTTGCGCGCAAGTGCACTTCTATTAGTTGCCAAGGAAGCCCATAAGGCTACCATGATCCTTTTCCTCAGGGTCTAAATTCCCTCTCTCTATCTCTTTCTCAAGTTAGCGTGTGTTAAAAAGCGTGGTGGGAGAATGACATAACGAACGGGCGTCACACAATGCGAAGTACGTAACTACTGGGTCATTTAAAGCTTCCAACCCATTACAAAAAGCTCAGTCATAATTCTTCATCGTCATCAGTCGTCGCATCAAGAAACTGCACATATGATTTACAGATGCCACCTCACTTCTCCGCAGAATGACGAGTAATGTTGTGGTGGGTGCTTCCAACTTCACGAAAATGATCGTTTGTGGCGTAGTGGGTACGTTGCTAGTGTAGTTGTATTAGTAGCCACAAGAGATTTTATAACGACCTCTAGAAATGCCGCTCTTCGAGCTTTCGCCGTGACTGTGCTGCGCTTTCCGCGCAGGCCTGGCGTTTTTTTAGAGCGCAGCCCTTAGGCGCCCTTTTCTGCGTTGAGCGGCAACGCCATCGCCGTTGCCGTCGGTGGTGTAACCAATAGACATGAAACTGTAACAGATGGACTTGAAAAAATAAATGAGCAAAAAATACCCACGATCGAATGGGATTTGAACCCGGGCCCTCCGTGGGGCAGTCGAGTATTCTACCACAAATCCACGCTGGCGCGTGAAACTCATTTGCAAAAGGACCCTATACAGGCGCCATGTCGGGCAAGGAATCGCCTTAACCTTTGTAATATAGCGTGGCAGAAGTGTAAAGTAACAACCAGTCATCACACAATGCTAATTGCGCAACGAATGTGCGTTTTAATGCTTCCCACCCACTGCAAAATGTTCAGCCATAATTATTCATCGTCATCAGCCACATTGAGCATCAACAACGACCACATACCCTAGAGATGTGCAGTGGGTACCTCGCTTATCCGCAGAAATACGAATAATGGCGCAATGAGTCCTGTCCTACTTCACAAAAGTTGTTATTTATGGCGTAGTCGATACCTTGCGGATGCCAAAACTTCAAACACAGTTGGGTTTGCCTCAACAAGAAGCTGCACTCAGAATCGCATTGGGCAGTATCGTAATCAGTGTGAATTTTTTCTTTCGAATTACCACACTGATATGCTTTAGACGCAATGCTTCTATAATGTGCAAGCTTATACAATTTTCTGTATTCTGCTTCCACTATTGCCGACACCTCAACAGCTTCATTCTTCTGCTTTTTCCGGGATCGAATCCCGGCCGCGGCGGCTGCATTTTCGATGGAGGTGAAAATGTTTGAGACCCGTGTATTAGCTTTAGGTGCACGTTAATAACCCTTTAAGTAAAGGGCAGTAACCCCAGGTGGTCGAAATTTCCGGAGCCCTCCACTACGGCGTCTCTCATAATCATATCGTGGTTTTGGGACGTTAACCCCAGATAATAAAAAAAATTCTGCTTTTTCAAACGAAGCGCGCCACATATCACAGTGTTCCACTTAAGCTACGTATCGTAATAAGGGAGTCCGTGTACAACGACTTCCATGAAGCATTTACAATACTACTACAAACATAAATAATATGCTGGCCTGCTAACCAGTCGGCAGCACTTCGTCTTTTGTATCCTCTTAATTATATTAACGCAGAAGGCGCGGCCTCTACATGAGGCTTTCCTGAATAATGTGAACGTAATCAAGAAGTCTTGGTACCAAATTCCTGCGCTGTCGATAGCAGCACCGCCACTTGAATGCTAAAATTGACTAAGCAATTATTCTACAAACGCACCATGGCTTGCCATTGGTGATGCAAGAGCGAAGTTATTAGGAATCTCGTTAATGGCCGCGCGCGTATAAATACCCGTATTCTTGCTGTGAAACAAAGCAGGAAGAGAAAGACGCCAAAGAATGATGCACTAATCCGTATGTTGTGCCCTTATTGCAAGGGAGGATTGCTTAGTTTGCAAATAACGTGTCCCTAAGTTCTGGTTTTTAAAAAAAAAAGTGTCCCTTTTACATTAATACTGATAAATTGGCTGGATCGCTGTATGCGGTACCCACGTACTCGCAAATGAGTAGATAATTTAAATGCAGTGGCGCACCTTTGCGATGCAGCCTGCCTCTCTGTTCGGACAGCGCACGGTCAGGTGGGCGATCATGTTGTTGACTAAAGGAACCACAGGCACCACTTGGGACACGGTCATCTCTCTGCGACACAAGGGGCAGCTTCCCGAACCAGGACTCGCACTGTAAGCCAGCCAGCCGTGGATGCAGATGGAACAGAAGACATGGCGGCAGGGGCACTCCACAGGCTCACGGTACACACCGCGACACGGTGCACACGAGCTCTTGTGGAGGCCTGGGCTCGAAGTTCTCCACGGAGTACACGGCCAGGTCAGTCGGCATTTCGGCACGCCGGGTCGCGCTCCGGCTAGAACTCGACGCGGCCATTGTTTGAAGAGGAAGGTTGCCGAGCCAATCGCGCCCAGATGAAGCCATCGCCCAAGCGCTGCGAACAACGGTAAATAGCCAGAAGTGCACAGCGTCTGCACTAGATGTTCACAAAGTGAAACAAAACTGACTACGCAATGCCAGAAAGTCCAAGTGGATGGTGCTGCCAGTCTCGGCAACGAAATCTGTTTACAATCATTGGTCGTGGTATGCACATCGCCGAAGTTTTTTATAGCGCTTATTTGGGTGTGACGTCCTGAAAGGATCCCTTTCTAGGCCGTGGCACCGCTAGAAATATTTGTGACGTGGTACCGATTCGAAGAAGTGGAAGTCAAAATCGTCGCTAACGGCCACCACGGTGGTCTAGTGGTTATGGCGCTCGACTGGCGGCAAAAATGATTGATGTTGTTTTAGATTCAGGTGCACGTTAAAGAAGCCCAGGAGGTCAAATACGGAACCCTCCACTACGACGTCTCTCCTAATCATATCGTGGTTTTGGGACGTTAAACGCCAACAATTAATAAATCGTTCCTGGCACTTCACAAAGTGTGAAAAACCACTCGTGAGCGCATTGACCAGGTATAGAGGCGTAACTGCTGTCTATAGTTTACGCCTACGCAACCGGTCGCAGAAAACCTTGCAAAAAGCAGTTCCTCGCGCAGTGAAAGCATCCATGTGGGACTGCATTAGCGAAGACTTCTCGGCAAGTGACATGCGGAGAAACATGACGCGGAAAACTGTGGCGTTTTAGGCGATGAATGGCGAGAAACTGAAGCGACTTCTGCCGGCCTGTAAGTTGTGAAAGAAATATTTATATAGCGTGATACCTTTTGTAATTCATGCGAACGCTTTGGACATTTTTTCCCTTTTTATCAGGATAGTATCAACCCGTTGTGGTAGGGTGAGGTAGCAGGCATAGGTCCCGCGTTGCTGAACTCGAGGGCACAGGTTCGATTCGCGGCCACAGCGGCCGCCTTTCGATGGGGGTGAAATGCAAAGAACACCCGTGTACTGACATACAGAGTGCCCCAGTTAATTCTAGCCATAGTTTAAAAATACGCAGACGCACTCCATAAGGTCGCGACAGAAAGCATGTTACTGAATACAACATGGAGTGAGTCACACTAATTTTTGTATTCTGCTTAAGCAAAATTTATTAACTTCAAAAGCAACCAATCCGGACACAAGATTTCAATGAGTAAGTTTTAGATCACTGAGCAAAATGTCCGACTAGACAGTTTCCAACTTTATATCGCTGAAGTATTAGTGTATTTCTGTTCACCACATATGCCCGCGTAATTAAGAAAAAAAATGAAGGCAGCTTCGCACAAGTTGAGCCAGGCCTAAAGGAACAGCGGAGATGGCTGGCCTTCCTGTTTTTGTTTATTTTTATTTTTTCCTCTCTGCCTGTCTCTTTCTCCTAGTTTTTTTTTCTATCTGCTGTCTTTATTTATTTCGGTCTTTCTATATCCATTTCTTTCTCTCTGCTTCTATCTCTCTTCTTCCCTCTTCTTTTCTTTCTTTCTCTCTCTCTCTCTGTATTTGTTCTCTCAGCCACTTCATGATAGTAAGCAACACACATTCGGTCGCTACCGTATAGAATGCATCTACATATTTTAAATTCTGGTCAGAATTAGCTGTGACATCCTCTATATATAAGTACACGGATTATATTTGGATTTCGCCCCGAAAAGTTCGTCGTCCTTATATAAAATATTACGCTTCCCTGAGCCGTTATGTCGGAACCTTTGCTGAAATTGGGCAGGAAGTTCTCAAGTTTTCAACCGAAAACCTGCGACAGGAACATTTGTCCGTATGAAAAAATTACGTACATGAAATACGATAGAAGTGCTTGACTTCGCGAAAGTAGGCAAATGGGATTGCATAGGTGTATGCCAATTTTCTGTCGATGGCACAGCGACGCCAGCGGGCTGCTTACATTTATTGTTATGTTGTAAACGACTAATGGTGCACTCGCGTTCGTTTCACTAGCTAGATATAGACCAAAACTGGCACTGCGTGACGTGACTGCATGGCGAACATAAATGACAGTTGTTAACATGACAATCATGCTATGCATGCCGTGTCGGGCATGATTTGCATGCCACGCTCATCGTGCGCTCGCGGCCGGTTCCCCAGCTTGATGTAGACCAAAACTGGCATTACGTGACGTGACTGCATGACGAACATAATTAAACGGTGTTAGCATGAGAATCACGACATGCATTTCGTGTACAGCATGATTTACATGCCAAGCTCATGATGCGCTTGCGGCCGTTTCTCTAGCTTCGTATACCACGAAATTGGTATTTCGTGACGTGAACGCGTACGACGAACATAAATGACAGTTGGTGGCATGAAAATCATGACATTCATGTCATGTAGGGCTAGATATAGATGCCACGCTCATGATCGGCTCGCGGCTGTTTTGCTAGCTTGACGTACACGATTAATGATATTGCGCGACGCGACTGCATGATGAACACTAATGGCAGGTGTCGACATCACAATCATGACATGCATTTCATGTAAAGCATGATTTAGATGCCGCGCTCATGGTGCGCTCGCAGCCGTTACCTAGCTTGATTTACACCAAACGTGGTGTTGCGTGACGTGGCCGTATGACGAACATTAATGGCAGGTCCTAACACGCAAATCATAACATGCATCTCATGTACGGCATAATTTACATGACGCTGCATTGGTGCGCTTCCGGCCGTTTTGCTAACTGGATATACGCCAAAATTGATATGGCAGGGCATGAGTGCATGACGAACATAAATGACAGGTTATGAATTGTATTTACCAGAATATACGTTTCATTATGTAAATGATTGCACGTGCATTCACGCATGACAAACATGGATATAGTGAACTAAATGTCATGACATGAATTGCTTTATTTTCCTCAAAGAGAAGCAAGGCGATGTATGCAGCTGTCTGCTGGCTGCTACGCATTACGTCGATCCCTGTAGTGCGTGTAATATGCCGGATTTTTCCTCATGACCTAACATTTGCGCTCCTGGCGTCACGAATTGTGCCGAAAAAACGAAAACGGCAGGAGAGAATAAGGCGCTCGTTCTTAGTGCATTCGGATTTGTTTAGGGGCCCTTAAGGCCCGAATGTGTAACCTAAAAAAGTATGATAGCAACATGTCATCCACTAGCGGTTAAAAGTGGGCATACCTGATGCGGAACGCTATGGAACGGGGACATAGACAAGAGTCACACAGGACAGGCGCCTCTTGTCTCTGTCCCCGTTCCATAGCGCTCGTTTGTTCCGCATCAAGTATGAACCAACTTGCCCAAACACAAGTCTTGCTAAGTGGGCATATTGTTCGCAGACCGAAAGGTACTTTGAGACGTAATTCCTTACGAACTTGTTTGTTTAGCGAACAGGATATCATAATTAATCCCGTTTTAAGATACTATATCACGGTTGAACGCCTACTTCGGTGTCTGAATAATATTAAAAATGGACGAGTTGCAAAAACTACAAAGCTTTCCTGCACTGCCAGAATTGATGCACAATGGCGATGCGTCCACCCTCCCTACAATAGTTGCGTGCAGTGTAGCATTTTGCGTCTTTGTACTTGGTTTGGGCATGTCCGTACTAGAGGGCAGACGCGACGCGCGCGAAGGAAGGCGCGACACTTTCCTTCGCGCCCGTCGCGCCTCTGCGTTCGCCAACAAAGCGAAACGCTACACTGCACGCAACAGTTGTATCAGTGACGGAACGCGCCGCCATTGTGCATGAAGTTTCGTAGTGCAGGAACCATACTTTTGGATGTTTTGCAACTTTAGTATTGTCCTAAGACCCCTTTCTGTTGACCCAAACACAACGAGTGAGGTAGAGGCCATAAGTTTTAGTTTGCCATCACGGTAAGCAACCCGTAGAGGTTTATGAAAAACTTCGGTTCAAAAGCCCAGCAACGACGTGATTCTGATCAAGGAACATGCTTAGACTAAAGGAGTGTAGACGCCAAAATGAGACGGCAACGTTACGCGTAAACTGGCTGCAGCATGAACTTCGCGAGCTTGCAAGAAATGCCGTGACGAATGTTGAGAGAAAAGAGGCGACTTAGGGCTATTTTATTTTCATTTTCACAACTAGGAACGAAGCGTGGCTCTTTTTTTTAGACTAGTCGCGATAACCATCAGCAAAACGTCAGAGGAGAGCTGCAAAACGCATGACAGTGTTTCGGCTAATTACGTTACGTTTTTAAGGCAATGTAACTGCCGAACCACCGCGACCGCATGCAGTACCAAAACATTTCAGCGTCCGATGTCCAGAGATCAAAAAGAAAATTGTTTTCCACCTTCACTTGCTCGCGTCCATGAGAACGCTCATCGTCAGATTCGCCCAACGCCGATAGCGACGACGACGTGGTATCGCTTCCGGAAGACGCAGCCGCGCGTTTCAGTGGGACTGCTGCCGCAGAACGGATGCGCATGTGTGAAATGCAGCACACGGCACATCTGTTTGCAAACGTCATCGCTTTGGCACTCCGGGTGATGTAGCCGTCACGCGATGCTTGTTTTCGTCGCCACTCGGAGGTTTGTGCCTCTAAGCAAGAGTCTTTCACAGTTTTCATCGCCGATTTTGACGTCTACCCTTTCCTGAAGAAGTTGAGACACCGAAAGCTTCAGATGACGCCTTAAAAAACTCCCGCCAAGAGGTAAAAAAATGTCTGTGCTACGGCACAACTGAGCGATTAAGTGACAGCAAAAGCACATTAACCTTTTCAGACTCCACTTATGAAGAACTGCCTGCAAATGCGTCAAATCGGCACAGCGTTATATCAAAGCACTCGATATTGTATTGCAACAAAAATAATGTCGTAATACGTTAATTTATGTGTGTTAGAGTAACCACTTCTAATTACTTTGTAATTAAATATCCTATTTATTATGAAGCCGGTCATGTGTTTGCATAGACGGAATGAAATCAGGCTAGAAATACAGTGGAAATTTGTTTTCAGTTATGTTCATGTACAGGAAAGAAAAATCCGACAGATCCCACGCACTGTGGCAATGCATGTAATGCGAAGCAGCTAGCAGAGGGCTGCATACATCGCCTTGTTTCTCTGAGAAAAATGAAGTCATTCGTGTCATGAATCTTGGATGTGGGCGCAAAAAGTCAAGGACGAAGGGAAGAAGACACACACGCTGGCGCCAGTGTGTGTGTCTTCTTCCCTTCGTCCTTGTCTTTTGCGCCCACATTCAAGTACCATGACAGACCAACAAGCACGCATCGCTACCCTCGTGTCATGAAATCTAGTTCACTATTTATCCCAGGTTTGTCATGCATGCATGTACAATCTTTTATATAATGAAACATATATTCTAGTATTACAATGCACGACCTGTGATTTATGTTCGCGACGCGCTCATGTCATGCCATACCAATTTTGGTGTGTATCCAGTTAACAAAACGGCCGGAAGCGCACCAAGACAGTGTCATGTAAATCAGGCCGTGCATGACATGCATGTTATGTCGAGCGTGTTCGGGCCTGTCATTGTTCGTCATTCAGTCACGTCGCGCAATACCAGTTTTGGTGAATACTAGCTAGGGAAATGGCCGCGAGCGCACCAGGGCGTGGCATGTAAACCATGCTTTAAATGAAATGCATGTCATGATTGTAATGTCACCACCTGCCATTAGTGTTCATCATACAGTCGTGTCGCGCGCAAATACCATTATTGGTGTATGTCAGGCTGAGCGAAACGGCCCGAGAGCGCACCATATAGCGTGGCATGTGAGTCATGCCCCACACGACATACATGTCATGATTATCATGTTACCACCTGTTCTTTATGTTCGTCGTCACAGCCACAACCCGTACG
>NC_051180.1:151838745-151862435 GCF_013339695.2 Rhipicephalus sanguineus
ACCAGAGCAAGCTCAGGCATTTTCAACGCTTATGAGTCGCCTTGTAAATCCGCCCGTTCTGGTCATTTTGATCCGTCTGCTTACACTGAAGTTCGTACGGATGCAAGTGGCCATGGCATTGGTGCTATTTTGTCCCAACGACAGCGGGAGGTGAATCGTGTCATCGCTTATGCTAGCCGCCTCTATCGCCCTCAGAGCGCAATTACCGATCACAGAACGTGAGTGTCTCGCCCTTGTTTGGGCCATTGCCAAGTTTCGACCATACTTGTTCGGACGACATTTCACCGTGGTAACAGACCATCATGCCTTATGTTGGCTGTCCTCACTCAAAGACCCTACGGGACGCTCGGTCGCTGGGCTTTACGCCTCCAAGAATACACATTTTCTGTGTCCTACAAATCTGGACGGCTACACAAGGACGCCGACTGCCTCTCCCGATACCCATCGACCCACTGACACCACCGAACTGATTCGGATGCCTGTGTTTTGTCGCTCAGCGACTTCCTACACGTCACCGACGAGCAGCGTCGTGACCCACACTTGCGATCTCTTATACAACGCCTCACCTCAGAACAAAGGGACGGCACCCTCCGTATGTTTGTCCTGCACGAAGGCACCTTATATCGACGCAATATGACACCACACGGTGCTGAACTGCTTCTCGTTGTTCCTCAGCACCTGCGACCATCTATCCTCTCGCAATTGCATGATGCTCCCACCGCTGGACATTTGGGCGTTTACAGAACTTACGATCGCGTGCGCAGACGTTTCTTCTGGCCTGGCCTATACCGCTCTGTTCGGCGCTACGTCGCTTCCTGCGAGCTCTGCCAACGCCGCAAAAAGCCTCCTCTCCCACCCGCTGGGTACCTTCAGCCTATAGCTGTCCCCAGCGAACCATTCTTTCGTGTCGGCCTGGACCTCCTTGGCCCTTTCCCGACGTCGTCCGCGGGTAACAAGTGGGTGGCCGTAGCGACTGATTATTGCCACACGTTATGCCATCACGCGAGCCCTCCCTACCAGCTGTGCAACCGATGTCGCTGACTTTCTCCTCCATCAAGTCATCTTACACCACGGTGCTCCTCGTCAGCTGCTGACTGATCGAGGTCGCTGTTTCCTTTCGAAAGTTGTCGACGACCTTCTCCGTTCTTGTGCAACGTCCCACAAGTTCAGCACCGCTTACCATCCTCAGACAACGGACTTACTGAGCGCTTGAACCGTACACTCACGGACATGTTATCCATGTACGTGTCTGAGGATCACCGCGATTGGGACTGCACCTTACCGTTCGTGACGTTTGCCTATAATTCGTCGCGTCACGACGTTACTGGCTATTCTCCATTCTATCTGCTGTATGGCCGCGACCCGCTCTTGCCTCTCGACTCGCTACTTCCTTCAGAGGCAAACTCAACCACATTCTACGCTCACGACGCCATCGCTCGAGCGGCGACGGCACGTCGCGTTGCCCGTGATCGACTCCTGGCGTCTCAGGCCGACCAAAAGCGCCTGTACGACAGTCACCATCGGGACGTGCGTTTCAGCCCTGGCTCCCTGGTCTTGCTCTGGCTGCCTTCGCGTCGCGTTGGCCTGAGTGAAAAACTGCTGCCGCGCTACGCTGGACCTTACCGAGTTCTTCGCCAAGTAACCGAAGTCACCTACGAGATCTCGCCACTCACCCCCAAGCCTTCGTCCCCCTCACCAGCTACTGAGACTGTGCATGTTTCCCGACTAAAACCCTACATCACGTACACCGACCCGACGCACCGAGACGGTGCTTCTGCCGCCGGGAGTTAATGTCACATAAGTGTTTGTGCCACTGTGGACTAGAGGACGCTACTAGCCGAAGACGAAGTTGAAGTGTCTCGGGCTTAGATCGATGCTGCTGTACTGGTCATAGTGCGTCAACGCTACACCTCTTACGTATTGTAAATATACTGTAAATACTGCAACTCTACGCGTAACAATATCATACAGCGGTTGTTCGACACATTTCGCTAATAGCTGCCCTGTGCAGTATGGCGTGGATACAAAAATCTTGGCTTCGGGAAGGTGTCTGACCGTGCCGTCTACAAGAGTTACGGAGGACAACGTTCCTGTCAGGTCCTCATCCTTCACGAGACTTCTCCGAACCAGTACTGTATTGGCCCCGCTGTCCCTTAAGACCAAGACATGCCGATCGCGTATTCGTCCTACGACCACCGGCATTGCTGTTTTCAAACCAGGCGTTCCATCTACCATACTACTCTGTGGTAGCGTCCCTTCTTTCTTGCATTGACGAACTGCAGCTGATGCATGCAAGTCAGCAACAGACGCCACCTTGTCCTGCGCTCGATATCTGCATTCTTCCAACGTATGTCCTATCCTTTACAACCTCGACATACGGTCTGCGTCTCTCGGCTGCACCATTAGTACGACAGTCAGCTGCACGGTGCCCGACCCTGTCGCAAAGAAAACATCTTATAGTTGATTTAGGTGCGCCACCGTACATTTTCTGTACAGTTCGATTCAGTTCCGGGACCGTTGGTTCCTCATCTCTAACCTTACTTAGCTTACTGAGCCCTTGCGCTTCTACAAATTGATCTGCGGCCTCGGCAAATTCGTCTAAACCATTTAACTTCCTTTCTTTCAGAAAGATTACTAATTGTGGACCACAACAAGCCAAAAACTGCTCTGTGACCATCTTGTCACGGACCTCTTCAAAGGTTTTCCCCGTGTTTGACATGTCTAGCCACCTGTCAAAATATTTTGTCAAACGGCAAGAAAACTGCTTAGCCGTCTCAGAGTCCTCGGGTTTCGCGCTGCGGAATTTCTCGCGAAAACCCTCTGCAGTGAGCATAAATCTCTGCAGGAGAGCCCTCTTGACTTTGTCGTAGTCCATTGAGTCACTGGCGGTCATCCTACCAAAGACGTTTAAGGCCTTCCCGACTAAGCACATGCTTAGCGCTGTCGCCCACTCACTACGCTCCCAGCCTTGACCTAGGGCTATTTGCTCAAACCGGTGCAAGTATGCATCCAGGTCGTCTCTTCTGTCGTCAAATGAAGCCATTAACTTTTTTGGGGCAGACTCGCGTCGCTCTCTGAGGTTCTCGTTCTACTGTGGAGCCCCTATCACCTGTGCTCATCTCGCTACCTCCCTCCAAAGTCCGCTGTTTCCACAGGAGGAACTCTTTCTCGCGCTCAATTCTCCTCTTGTCGCGTTCCTCCTCTTCACGCCTCTGCTCGCGCCTCTCCGCTCGCTCATCCCTCAGCCTCTTTTCCTCGCGATCGTATAGACTCATCGCTTCCTCACTCGACATACCAAGCTTCGCAGCCCGACTCTAATATCTTCGTCAAGTCCATTCCTTCCGCCTCACTGAAATCCGTGCGATCCACAACAAAAAATAAGAAAAAGGATCCTGGCAGGCTCGCCACTTATTTTTGTCACGGATCTTCGGACAACAGCTGGCCAGAAAGAAAGGACGAGGCGAGAGCGTTGCACAGAACTATTTTAATTACACACAAAAAAAGAAAACCACACGTAGTTATCCCCAAAGCACTGCAAACATTAAAAAGGAACACACAAAAATAAACTAACGCTAAACACAGTCATCGCTCAAAGAACAATTGAGTGAGAGAAACAAACAACTAAATTACGAGGCGTTCATCGCTTACGCCACTCACGGCGTTCTGTCCCGTTGGAAGAGTCGAGGCGTTGCGGGGGGCACAAGCGTTGAAGTAGGCGTCCCAGTCGATGTCCCAGGCTTTAACCGTGGCCGAATGTGGACTGGCGTTGTAGACGAGGGTGGGCAGCACCGGGTTCAGTGACCTGGGCGTCGCAGGTCCTGGAGATGGCCAGCGTCTCCCGGGAGGAGAATCTGGCTCGGTCGAAACCTACGGAGCGGTGCCGTAGGTCGGTGCGCTCGGGCCAACAGCCGATGGCGCTAAGGCCCTTGATAAAACAAGTTTTCAAGGTAGCGACACCCTTCCTTTTCCTCCTCGCTTATTTGCCTGGAGCGCCCCAAAGAAGGGTCAAAACGTGCATAAAAAAGGGAATGTTTGTGTTCAGTTATTACGGCGGATAGAAATATTTATAGCAAATGAAAAGTAAATGAGACGTAGGATAAAAGGTTACTTAGTTGAATATAAGCGGTACAACATAAGAAGAAGCGTGATGTGTGTTACCCAACTGGCAACGTTGTTATAGTTTTATATTTCACACCATTATCCATGGCGTCTCGCATCGTACGTCGTAGTTCGTCCCGGTTCGTCCAGTTCTCCGAATGTGTTTTGCTCGTGAAGATGATGTGGCACAGTTAACGTGCTTCTTTTTGGATCCTGTGATCCTGACTGACCACAGGGCAGCACCTTGTTGTGACGTTGTGACGAGTGATCATAGCCGCTTGTGCGCACCAGGCAAAAGCCGTGGCCAGACTGGAACGAACGCTTGACTAGCAGCTTGCGATGACAGTTTTTTTCTGGAAAAATACATCCATTTTCGCAATCATGATGCCAGGTAATCGTGGTGCATGTTTTATTATCTGGGTGACTACGGAAGAGACCGCGGCATCGCAATGCGGGTGCACGCAACTTAACGACAAGTGGGGTTCTACCAGTTTGGTGTCCCGAAGTGATGAACATTGCGACGATGTCGTCGCCCTACCATCAGCTGCAAGTACCAGAAACAGACTTAAAAAGCGTTGACACAGCGTCGCGTTTGAGCCTGTTTACGCCGCGTTCAAGAGCAAGTGACTCGAACTGGTCTGGCATGAAATGTCCCTGAAAGTGCAGCCACTTCAGCTGTATTCAACTGTATGTGCATACGCACAAATATTTGTAACGAATTTCACGTACTAGACGCGCGTTAGACGCGCGTTCTGTAGCGTTTCAACAAAAGGCGACAAATCAACTCGACTCGCAAAGCCGCGTCTACGGCGTTGCACGGAAGTCCTCGCGTCAAATGTTTTCTAGCCACACTTCACGGCGTGCCCTATTCCGGATACCACGAGGTATGTTGTAGAGGAAAAAACCGCCTTCTGTTTTGTTGCTGCAGCCGACATCACAGTACTTGACATATTCAAAATTCACGGCGAAGCATGTTCGGCCGACTCGGCGTCAACTGGAACGCTCCTCTTCTACAGCTTGTCTTGGATACGATTTCGTCTTTCGTCCCGGCAAGAATCCGACTGGAACCATATGCACATGCGCACTCGTTTTGAACCTTTTGCTTTATAATAAATATCACCACCATCCACTAACAGCATCACGTGCAACGAATTCACCAATCACAGACGCAAATGATGTAGAAAAGGAGGGGTAGGCGCGAGAGTGAGGAGGAAGGCGCAAAGAGCAATGAGTGTCGCTACCTTGAAAACTTTTTTATCTAGGGACCTTAGATGGCGCGTCCTGGCAGCGCCCTCTAGAATATTTTCAGGCCTGCTCACTACTCCGGGCATGGCCTCTGACGTCAGTCATTTTTGACCATCGTCTCCTGCTGAGTAGACGTGCGCATGCATGCTCACGCCGTTCGAGAGAGCAGGATTGCTAAGCCTGAGGAAGCCGGCTGTGGTATACTGGTGTTTCTTTTGGCGTCTGCTTGAAGACCGTGGTCTGCGTTTGTGAAGTGCTGCGTGGTGATGTGATGTGCTTCGTTCACGGAATGTTGTACACCTGCAAGCTCTCCCAATGGAGCAGTGCTGTGGGCCCAAGTGTCGCCGATATTGGCCATGTACCGAAGGTTCCAGTGGTTTCATTGTCCCAAGGTGACCAGAAAGAGAAATGAGAGCGTGCCGTTCATCGGGATGACATCAATATGCATTCTCTCCGTGATTCAAAGGTATGTGTAGTCTATGCTACTTGCTTTTCAGATGTTTTATTGGCACCACCTCTAACACGTTCAGTTGTTTCGATAAAATAATGTCGTGCGGACTTCTGACTTGTTAGGGTAAGCCTTGACATAAGGCACATTTAGCTGAGCGTCGCAGACGCTCACCCCCGCGATGATGGAGCGTCTCTAGAAAGTGCATAGATTTCCCCTTTTTGACGAGCGCGTCTTACCGAGACGCGGTGAGCTTGCCTGCGAAACGACGGCGAAACGAAGTAGACGCACCTTCATGCTCCAATCAAACGACTTCACAAGCGGTGCGAGAGGTGCCTTTTGCGTTCCGCTGCTCGCACCCCGAACTCACAAAAATTGAGCAATAAACGCGCGTGGCAGTATATTCTCAGAACAGGCGTTTCTTTCCTTCAGGGTAGGTAAATATTTCGCTATTTGCGCGTAGCACCGCGGGCTTCTTTTGACTGAGAAACGCTAAGCAGTGGCAGTGCGTGGCGTCGTGCATCTGTTTTGTATACATAGTATTTCTGACCGGTGCTCCGACCACTTTCTGCGGTATTATAATTATGCGCCAGTCTTGCCAGCACCTTCGCCTAATTTGTTTCCTTGAAATGTGTATTGCTGCAAGTCAGCCGAATTGGGATGCCTGTAGACACCTCATAGAATCTGTTGTTTTGTAACTGAGCAAATAAGTATCACAGTGGAGCGGAAAGCCTGTGATAAACCGCTTTCTTAAATGGTTTTCAGGTGTGTGAGCTCGATTTCAAGCCAGAACACTTAAGGACGACTGCCAAGTACACCGATCCAAGAACCGGCAGGACAGTAGTAGCTCCTATGGGGGCTACTCGGCTGAATCTGGACCTCTGGACGCAGTGCCGACAATTTTTCTCAGTTTACCAAATAAATAGGAACAGTTTCTGCGCAGCTTATGGACAATGTGACGTGTGTGCGTGTGTGTAAATAAAGAATGAAGTATGAATCAAACTTGCCTTAATTATTTCGTCACTTTTCGGGGCCATCAATCTTCGCATTTATAAATCGGTCACATTTTCGATAGCGCACAATCTTTTCTTATTTTTAAGTGCGATAATAAGTCGCTTACAGACCAATCACCAAAGACTCTAAAGCGTAACACATTCCTTAAGCCAGCGCCAGTCCCTACGCAAAAGGCAAAATAAAGCTGTTGCGCATGTAAAACTGGCCGCGAACGCTTTATCATTTCATAGGAGACGATAGTGGCAATGGATTCACCGTCTCCCGCGCGTTCGCTCGCTCGGTCAAGACGCGTGACGTCACGGCGGCAGTGAGCAGGCCTTAATTTTTTTTCTAGGTGGCATTGGTCCTGGGCGTTGCTGGTGGTCCCAGGTCCAGGTCCGTGGACGTGTCCTCGAACAGGCGGTGGCTACGGTATGACGCCGTAGCCCGAGGAAGAGCCGAAGCGCCCGGAACACAGGCCAGCGACGCTGGTCCCCAGCTTTCCAAGCTCACGCGCTGCCGTTCGAACACTCCACGCCCCCTCTGGCCACGTCACCTTCTTTTTTATATGTCCCGCTTCGTTTTCCTCTTCTTCTAGTCGTGTGGTTATACGTCACTCGCAGGCGGGGACGCCGGAAGATACAGAGACTCGCTACTCACTTTCCGCGAGATCATGACTCATTATCATCTATCTTGGAGGGCTTTTCCACTTGCTCATCGTATACTTACTCGACCGCAATCATTGGCCTTCAGGATGCTCCAAACGGGGTCTTTCCCTTCGAGGGGCAGGTTCAGTCACTTCTCGCCCAACATCGAACCGCATTGTCCGAACTGCGTAGAGGCGTATTGCTCATTACCTCATATGCTCTGGCGATGTCCTGCGTTACGTGACGCAGAGTTCAACAAAGAAGAGGACTGGGAGGAAGCCCTTAAGAGCGGCGACCTCTTGGTTCAACTTCGGGCTGTCCAGAGGGCCTGCGAGAGGGCGGAGGGCCACGGTCTTCCGGTCCCTACGTGGGAGCGGCCCGCGACTGCTACGGATTCCCCTAAAAGGGGGCGTTACAACGCAGTTCCTCAGGACCTGAATAAAGTTCTCTGTCTGTCTGTCTACGCTTGATGTCTTCCTCTTCTTTTCCCGCGTCTTTGCTGTCACCTCTTACATGTGACAAGCATCCACAACCGGTCACTATAAAGATTTTCTTGGTACCTTTAGTATGAAAGATTAAGTAAAATATACACAACTGTAAGTGCTGCTTCATTTGTATTTGAACCCACTTTGATAATTCTCTTGTGCCGATAGTGTAGTGGCGCTGGCCACAAGAACAATGCTTTATCGGTATGCTGCTGTCCACGAAGCATCGAAAGGAAACAAGCTGTACATTTTGAGGAAAGTTGTTTTTTTAGTGAATGTTGGCAACCCTATGCCGGGAGGAAGCCTAAATGGCGGATATAGACAAAATCTTGCACGCACTTGGGGAAGCACATCAAGTATACAGGCGGCCGCGAGGACTTGAACGAGTAAATAACCTTTAGCTAACTGTCCTGAATACTTCAGCAACACGTTCGTTCTTTCGTGCGCCATAGAGGCACATGTCGTTAAACCAAGATATTTCGCTGCTGAAAATGGTCTTGAGTACATTTGATTCTGAAACATGTGGGGCCGTTTGAAACATCCTTTGTGTCGTTTTTTTCCGCGTCAGGCATGTTGAAGGGGGGCGCATTCTGCTGAGTCATGCATGTCAAAAGTGAGCAGCAGCTTAACTGATAATCACGCTTATCAGAACGGTTAGACATTATAAGATATAAGGCTTAAATTTCACTAGTTGTTTGTTGTGCACCTTCCATATCGGATTGTATCTTATATTATATAAACGCATTGCCGTGAGCCGTGCCAGTCGCATGGCTCATGGCATTGCGACTGGCAGAATAAGTGCCGGCAGAGGCGTAGGTTTCTCATGTTTAACAGGGTGAGGGTGGGGAGGGGTAGCAATATTAATTTCTGACTGTGAACGTTGAGGCAGGTACATTAAATAAATTCGTGATTGTCGGGGTGAAAATCTTGAAGTGTATGTACGCATTGCTCATCCAAGCAATGTACTTACATGTCAAGAAAAAGTAGCAGCTCCGTGTACGAATACAACCGATGAGAAAAGTTCTTTAGAAATGGGACGCAAACGACTATGCGCCTGATCTCGCTGCTGGCTTTCATGATGGCGGTAGGGTGGGGAGCGGGTGTGAAGAGCGTCTGCTGTGCTCGGCGGCGGTAACGACTGAGCGAGTGAGCGTGGGTACGCGCAGAGCAGGTAGAGGGAGACAGGTGGGAGAGATGCGGGGATCTGCGACGGCGGTGACGGAATGTCACGCGCGACTTTCGGCGCGCACCGCGTGTCATTGTATTTTGTAGCGTTAGCTACACTGGCCTAGCCGAGACAGTTTCGCGTGCCTCCTCAAGAGCCGTGCTGTCCATGCGCGAGGATAGTGATGCCACACAGCTGGCGCAACGGAGCCGGCACCTCCCGCGCACTCCACCGCCGCTGCGCGCGCGACTCGCAGCCGCCGGCCCGCGTTTTCCGGAGGAGTGCCTTCGTAGCCGTGACAGAAGTACTGGCGCCGGCGCGCGCGCAGCTGCTCGCCTTCGCTGTGCAGTCGCCGTGTGACACAGCGCTGGAGCCGCTTGATAGCGCCTCGGACTGGCGTTTACCAGTTTGCTATAGCCATGGAGAAGGAGAGCGCAAATGCTGCTCAACGGCGCAGAAAAGCAGAGAAGCTGAACTCACCGGATCCCGAAGTAGTTGCCTGGCGAAATAAATATATATGTGCCACATAATAGGTATACCGTGTGTGTGTCATTGGAGCAGCAGTAAGCATGATAATCAACGTAATCCTAGACAATCAGAAAAGCTAAGAATAATGAGCTGAACCTTTGCTAACGCTACGTTATCCTGGCATAGCCGAGCTAAGCCACTGAAACATTTTTTTTTGCACCGGCGCTGGGTGGGGAGAGCGTCGCCTACTACCTTCGAGAAAGCGCCCGTAGGGCGCTACAACGGTGGTGGTCATATCACAATCCACGATCAAGGTGGTGAAAGTGAAGACTACCATTATAACCAGTTGTTCACAGACCTTATTTCTTTTAACCTCGAATTTCTGGTGCGCTAGAACCAAACCACTCAAGGCCTAAACATTTCCGGTCGATTCCACGAAAGATCGAAAAAGGGTGTATATTTGATGTTTCCGATTTTCCCGATAATTTTGTATGTTGTGCACATATGATTGCACAGCACGAAATCGCAGTTTGTTTTCAAATAATTTTTTTTTTCAACACAGCAAAATTCGACAAGTGTCGCCGGTTGACGACGACCATTTTACGAAGAATGCGTTTTCGTAACTTCGGAACCATGCTGGCAGCTACTCAAGCTATATATTACAAATATCTTTCTTTTTGGCGCAAGTAGAAGTAAAGAAGAAATAGCTCTTATCATTTCATGAAATTCTGAGTAAATTATGTATTTTTAAAAATTCACGAAAAACGCTGCGTTTTTGAGAATCAGTCAAATTTGGGACGCTATGGCTACTTCTGTGAACACCTTAGCTTGTTCATATTTGCAGTATGAATAGGCCTTTATGTGAATAATGAACCTGTCCATTTGTATTTCTCTAATAATTTTCAAAGTAGTAAATTTTCATGCTCGAAACACCAAAAAGAGAAAAGTGCTCCTCCATTCAAAAATCTATAATAAAAAAACCCAATCTCAATTTTGTTCAAAGTCCCCCAAAATGTTCTCAAAGGACTGCAGAATGATATTATGAAAAAACATGTTGCATCATTTTTATTAGAACAAAAGCAGAAAATGTCAAACATTGTGTTTCCAGAGCGTGGTGGCCACTGCGTAAAGGACATCTCTAGTAACAAGAAAATACAGTAACACGTCTTTTTTCTTCTCTGAGCTTCGCTAAACAGCAGTAATGATCTATTGTTGGAAAGTGGGAACTGTTTTGTAAAGAAAAAAAAGATCGTTCCAATTAAATGCATTTGCGACACCACTTACATTCCTCGTCGACGGGCAGCACGGACATTTTCATTCCTCTGGATAATTTTTTTTTAGTAAAATGCGCTTATATAAAAGTAACGAAGCTAAACGCGAAATATGTGTAGCTGAGTCGATCATGCATTGTAAGAATGTGAGAAATCGCAAATGGCGGCAGTGGTGAACGGCGAGTACCGCAGTGCAACCTAAGCACAGCAGCCACACATTGTTTGCCAGGCTTTGTCGCTATGCACGAGAAAAAGCTGGGGTGTCGATTGCGTTGGTTACACGATACATTTTTCACCGCTCGTCGCTCTCCCGCCCGGTCTCTGGATCCGCACCGTGCGGATCGTGTGGCCCGCGCTACAAGCACTCGTGTAAACGGAGTAGCATGCGTTAGGCGGACAGGTGCAAAGGGCGGCGCGATGGACGCCCGCCTGAGCAGACGACAGCAACGAGTACGGCTGTGCCAGTCAGCCAAACACCACCTGAGATAGAAGTTAAGCATCCAAATTGTGCTTCACTTTGATGCGATCACTATCCTACGCTCTGAAGGTGGCTATGGGTAGGCGTTATAGCCATGGCCGAGATTTTGTACAGGACTGCCTCATGGTGCACAAAAAGAAAATTCCGCTGCAGCAGAATTTTCGTTACGTAGAAGATATCGGATCGAGACTCTTTTGCGGAGGGTCATGAAGCAGGATGCGCGCTCAATTCAAGAGGGAAACCAGATCTGCCAGCACTCCTTCAAGAGAAAGAAGGATATGCAAAACAAGCAGATGCAATGCAAACAAAACGTGTTTTGTCCGTGGCCAGGAACTGCTGCCACCAATCTTCACGTAATCGATTCTTTTTAAACTCTGCATTGATCACATAAGGTTTGACAACGTACACATTTGGGCCAACAAAACCACACCTCTTGGCGACCGCTCTCCAGAAATTCATTTCCATTCATGAAGAGACCTTGGCTTTTATACCAATCTCTCAATTCTGGCACAGCACATCATCATAAGAGACGCATGGAGGGAATGCGTTCTTTAGCACTCAAGATATGAATTATACTCAACTGAAATAGATGAAAGAAAAGGAGGCTACAACTGAAAGTGCATACTGTGGACTGAGGGATGTCTAACACTGGCGTGAAGTCGCAAACCACGCGAATGCATTTAATTGGAACGGCCTTTTCTTTACAAAACAGTTCCCAATTTCTGACCATATATCATTACTGTTGTTTAGCGAAGCTCAGAAAAGAAAAAAGACGTGTTACTGTATTTTCTTGTTACTAGAGATGTCCTTTGCGCAGTAGCCACCACGCTCTGGAAACACAATGTTTGACATTTTCTGCTTTTGTTGTAATAAAAATGATGCAACATGTTTTTTCATAATATCATTCTGCAGTCCTTTGAGAACATTTTGGGGGACTTTGAACAAAATTGAGATTGGGTTTTTTTTATTATAGATTTTTGAATGGAGGAGCACTTTTCTCTTTTTGGTGTTTCGAGCATGAAAATTTACTACTTTGAAAATTATTAGAGAAATACAAATGCAGAGGTTCATTATTCACATAAAGGCCTATTCATACTGCAAATATGAACAAGCTAAGATGTTCACAGAAGTAGCCATAGCGTCCCAAATTTGACTGATTTTCAAAAACGCAGCGTTTTTCGTGAATTTTTAAAAATACATAATTTACTCAGAATTCATGAAATGATAAGAGCTATTTCCTCTTTACTTCTACTTCCGCCAAAAAGAAAGATATTTGTAATATATAGCTTCAGTGGCTGCCAGCATGATTGCGAATTTACGAAAACGCACTCTTCGTAAAATGGTCGTCGTCAACCGGCGACACTTGTCGAATTTTCCTGTGTTGAAAAAAATTTTTATTTGAAAACGAACTGCGATTTCGTGCTGTGCAGTCATATGTGCACAACATACAAAATTATCAGGAAAATCGGAAACATCAAATATACACCCTTTTTCGATCATTCGTGGAATCGACCTTCCTCTTAAATCACCGGCCACTGCAACCTAAAGGAGCTTCAGCAGCGATGACGGGGGGCGGGCTTAAGGAGCTTCGCTCCTAAAAAAAATCGGCAGATCCCACGCAGTGTGGGAGTCGAGGTAATGCGAAGCAGCCAGCAAAGAGCTGCATACATCATCTTGTTTGTCATTGAGACTTATGAAGCCATTCATGTCGTGACATCTAGTTCGCTATATATCGCGAGATTGTCATACATGCATGCGTGTATAATCTGGTATATGCCTGCTAATGAAACATGTATTCTGCTACATATATACGATGCGTGACCTGCTATTTATGTTCGTCCCGCACTCTTGTCATGCCATACCAATTTAGGTATATATCCAGTAAACAAACTGGCCGGGAGTGCACCATGAGCGTTGTACGTAAATGATGCTGTGCATGATATGCGTGCCATGATTTCCGTGTTAATTCCTGTTATTTATGTTCGTCACACAGTTATGTCACGCGATACCAATTTTGGTGTATATCAAGCTAGCGAAACGGCCGCCAGCGCGCCATGAGTGTGGCACGTAAGTCATACTGTGCATGACATGCGTGTCATGATTTTCATGTTACCACCTGTTTATTGATGTTCGTTACTTGTGTTCGTCTCGTTACTTGTGTTTGTCATGATTTTCATGTTACCATCTGTTTATTTATGTTCGTTACTTGTGTTCGTCACACAGTCACGTCGCGCGATACCAATTTTGGTGTATATCAAGCTAGCTAAACGGCCGCGAGCGCAGCATGAGCGTGGAATGTAAACTACGCTGTACATGATATGCTTGTCATGACTTGCACGTTAGTACCTGTCACTTGTGTTCGTCATGCACTATATTCACGCCATACCAATTTTGGTATATATCAAACTAACGAAACGGCCGCAAGAGCACCAAAACATCGGCATGTAAATCATGTCATTCATGACATGGATATCATAATATTCATTATATGACCTGTCATTTATGTTCGTCATAAAGTCGCGTTACGCCATACCAATTTTGGTGTATATCCTATTACCGAAACGGCCAGGAGAGCCCAAAGTCGTAGGCGCTAGATAGATAGATAGATAAATAGATACGCTCAAACTCGCAGAAGTTTGCTAAGAAATCCTTCGCATTTAAAAGCTGATAATTGGGACTCGTAAGGCATGCAGCTCTACAATGAAGTGGCGAGGGTGAGGCAAGTTGTTTAAGAGGCCTTGAATACACCCTTGCATAAGCAGCACAAACGGTAAAGCAGCACAAACTGGTAAGGCAGCACAAACGTAACGAAACACACATGGCAGCATTCTGTCATGTGACTTCCTTGTGTCTCTTTACGTTTTTACTGTTTCACCTATGAACTGCGCATCACCAACTAGACTGCCAGCAACTGTTATTGTAAGGGACCCCCCACATAAGTTGCCAAGAGAGCGGTCGCGAAATATTATGTATATATACTCGATCTTTAATGGTGCCGGTCTAACATTAGAAAAGCGCTACATAGCTCTATCGCCCGACAGCCTAATGTCATTTAGGCCACTTTCCCATTGCTCCCGGCATGGTTGAGGTGTCGCCTCACGCTGACGTATGGATCCCATTTCGGTCCTCCCTTCGGGTCCATTAGCCGCAGTCGTGTTTCATTGATCGTCCCCAAGGGCGGACCGGTACGTTTATGCTGGCACATATTTGTCACGGATCATTTGACGTTTATTTTCGAGGTCTTATTCATGTTCATCGACTAAAGTTCTAACACACATTCAAAGCGACAGCGATGTTGCCTCTTTTTAAGAATTTCTTCAGTTTTAGACACTCATTATCTGGGTACGCAGGTATATGTGGGCATGACAACTGTCAGCTGTATATAACAATAAATGAGAAGAAAAACTGTAGGTTTTGTAAAAGCGATACGTGTCCAGACGTTAATGCAGTTTCTAGGTTATCGATCGTGCACTTTAGAGCTGCATAAAAATTGCTGGTATTACGAGATACCACGTGTACTAAGCTTACATCAGTACTTCTTTGGTGTCAATAAAAAAATTGAATGCATATGTGGTCCATTCTCTTTTAATTATTGTAAGCTCTCCTTCAGCCGACATTCACCTAGGGAATCATACCGCGGCTTTCTAATGCAGACATTTTAATATTTTCATATTGTCACTTCTTAGCGAAGGTGACGAAGGCGGCATTCACTCCGGCAGACACGAAACTCTCTATTCGGTGAACCTGGGCCGAGAAAACTAGGTAACTCGATGTACAAGCAATGCACGCTGTACACTGACAGCTGCGGATTTACTTGTCGGCCGTCGGTAATCTCATCGTCGGCGGAACGCATCATCTTTTACACATCAGTGATCGAACCTTCCAGCGTGTTCGCTGGTGCTCACGTATGCTCTCGAATAAGCTTGACTAGTCGCACACGCCGAACTACCTTAGCACCAATGGTGTCGTGTCGTTGAGCTGGAGGGCACGGGTTCGGTTCCCATCCAGAGCCGCCACACATAGCACGGGGCTAAATGAAAGAACAACCGTGTACACACATTTAGGTGCACGTTAAAGAATCTCAGCTAGTCAAAATTAAACTGGAGTTCTCCACTACGGCGTACTTCATAATTATTTCGTGGTTTTGGCACGTAAACCCCACCACTTGTTACTAAACACCACTTGCCGCGTCTTGAGCGTAATCTTCAGACAACAATCTGGGACAGTCGCGATGCTTCTCAAATATTCTTACGCGGCCGGCTCCGAGCAGTGCTCACAGTTTTGGTCGGACCACATAAAAAAACGTTTGGCAGATTCCACACCCTATGCGAACCAATTTCATGCGAAGCAGTCAACAAAAAGGTTCTATGCTGCATTTCTTTAGGGGCGAAGCACCTTAGGGTCTAGACTTGTCCGTTGTGTGGTGCTGTCCGTGCGCACGGCACAGCGCGGTGTAAAACCCCGTAAAAAAGGTTTAACAATAGACTAATATCAATCATAATCGGGACGGCACAATACAAAACACCTAGAAGCACAAACGCTTTATACTAGTCGGCCATTTAAACGTAGACATTATGGACCTTAGGACCCAGCTTTGTCGTCGACGCTCACTGTCCGCACTCACTGTCATGGTGGTTAGAAAACCGTTGCCATAGTCGAAACGTAGGTGTGTATGTGAATCAAAAAAAGGTGTACAATACATGAAGAATAATCGTAATTGTGACGAAACAATATAAAACATCTATAAGCCCAAACCCTTTATACTAGTCGGCGACTTCAACGTTCACATTATGAACCTTAGGGCCAGCCGTTGTCATCGACTCCTTATGTCATTTTATGCCACTCACTTTACATTATATGGGGCAACGTTCAGGTGGCATATGTGGGACGCAAAATAGGTTGAACAGTACACTAATATCAATCATATTTGTGAGAGAACAATATAAAACTCCTACAAGCATGAATGCTTTATACTAGTGAGTGACTAGAACGTAGACATTATAGACTTTAGGACCTAGCTTCGCCCACTCATTCACTTCGTGGAGGTGCGTTCCATACCACACATTCTCTTTCTGCAACAAAATAAAAAGGTCAAAACACTCTAAAAACACCCACATTAAGCGCCCATCAATCAAGCATATGACAGCACAATGCACGCTCGAGTGAAAATACACGAAAGGACGCTGCGGTGCAAAGGCGCATGTAAGCGCGTTCTAGACCACACATTCTCTTTCTGCCATGGATGAAAACGAACGTAAGGCGCGGCATGCGGCGGCTCAACGGGGACGCCGACGACAAGCTACTACTCCGGAGGCGACGGCGCGGGAAGCGGCGGTAAAACGGCAAAAACGACAAACGGGAGATTCACGGTTACCGAGCGATCCCCTGTACTTCGCCTACTCATCATCATTAACTTTGTGGACACGCGTGGAATTTGTTGCTTTGAGCCAAGCGTCACGATGTGTATCGACCGGTTTTTTAGATGCGAAGTATCTTAAGGCGGAGCTCAATCCGGTGGTGGTGGTGGTGATGTGCGGCGTGACCACCCTTAATGCGCATGCGCATACCCTCTCCACACAACTCCTCTCCACTCACCCTCTCCACTTTCCTTTCCCATTCCCCTCTCCACTTTCCCTCTTCCCTCCCCCTTTCCACTCTTCCTCTGAAACGCGGGCTAGAAATTTTTTTTTCTAGGTGGCATTGGCTAGACCTGCCGAAATTCTCTCCTGCTCAACGCCGCGATGAGCTATAGCGCATGCGCGTCCCCTCCCCTTCTCTCTCCTCTCCTACGCTGCCCCCCTCTCGCCCGCCCGTCTACCGCGTTCCCCGCTCACCCTGTGAGAATTAACGGCCAGGCTAGATGGAAGATGCGACGCGCGTAGCGTCCCTCTTCGCGTTCCACGACGCGAGGTCGGTAGCATGCCCAACGAACGCCAACGGAACGCGATCGTGCAAGTGCTCCGGCTTCGCATCGCCTCATGGTCCCCTTTAGCGGGAGATGGTGTAATTTTTGTAAGTGTAGCAGGGTGCACATGGTGGGCTCACCAGGCACGTCAACAGAACTGGTGTTTAAAGGGTAACCTGTAGTCTCACGCAACCTCAGCACTCACGTTAGACCCCGTACGTCAGTATTATCGAAACGAAGTGCACTTTACGGGGTAATAAGGTGAATACCATGCGTAACTTTCCTTACTGTATTCCTCCAGGGTTGTGGAAGCCTTGGATATAGCTTGATTAACCATAGGAATAAAACTGTAATGCTTATTAGACTGCTGTTAAAGCAGAGCCAACACTGGAACCACAGACGTTAACGTGACATGATGCCTATGTCGTAGGACTACATATGTAGCGGTTATTGATCTGATATAAAATTAGATGTCCAGCGCCACAACAACACTTGACGTTGCACCGACAGTGCGCCTGCATAGGGTGTTCTTCCAAAACAATTTCTAGACCTGACACGGCTCCCTGGTTGAATACCTGACTGCCATGCAGAATGCTTGGGGTAGATTCCTGCTAGGATTCTAATTTATTCTTCACGTTCGCCTGGTCAACGCTGCCGATGTGGGTTTTGCTAAACGCTGTCGCATTTAAATTACCAATGTCTGTTCTCGCCGTTAGTGGGTAGATATACTGCCCATCACTCATGGCGCATAAACGCACACCTCGGCCCGTGGTAAACGGGTATGTGCCAGAAGTGCCTGAAAGAAAGGGTTTGATGACGCAGGCGCCAGAATTTTAAATGGGAAGTATTTCTTTGGGAACCCAAGAAACTTCTTGAGTGTTTTCATCTATCTATCTATCTATCTATCTATCTATCTATCTATCTATCTATCTATCTATCTATCTATCTATCTATCTATCTATCTATCTATCTATCTATCTATCTATCTATCTATCTATCTATCTATCTATCTATCGAACTGCCTACGTGTGGGAGCTCTCGCGATCGCCTCCTTAACTTTGTGTCGAGTCGACCAAAATTAGGCTAGAAGGTTAAGAAGGCTTGAAAATTGCGACTGCCTGGCCGTGACATGAATAACCTGAAGATCTTGTAGCGCGCGTCGTCAAACTCTTTCCTCCAAACACATGTGACACATACCCGGTTACCACGGGCCGCGGTGTACGGCTATGCGCCACGGTTGACTGACAGTTTATATCGGTCATTAAAATGCGAAAGCGTTAACAGACATCGGTCATTAAAATGTGAAAGCGTTAAGAAAAACCGACATTTGCAGCATTCTCCCGATGAATGCAAACTACAAAAATTAAGACCTGAGCAACAATCTGATCCAGTCGTTCTGTGTTGTAGTCAGCTATTCTACCACAGAACCACGCTAGCTCTAGAAACAGCTTTAGAAAAAGGCCCTATGCAGGCATAATGCCCGTGCAACGTCAATATTGGTTGCAGTGCTGGCTATGTGATTTTATGAAAAAGCAATAAGCTATACTTATGTACTCCTATAACACCGGCTTCACGTCTGATTGTGCTGATAATTTATAGCTAGGATATTGGCAATAAGTGCGTATGAATTGTGTGCGTTTTTCTTGCAATAACGGTGATGGCTATTCATTATTTCACAATTACTGACATTTCTCACCCTCTCACTCTGTGAGAATGCCGTATGCAATAGCTTTGTGCGTACTAGTTAATTTCACAATAAATAATATCACAATCAAGGCAATTTTTAATGTTATAGTGGAGGTCAGTTACATTGTCAAATAAGAAATTAAGAACAATAATGGTCCAACGCTCATGAATGCTAGGCAATAGACGCGAGACAAACTTTTTTCGATGTGGTATGTCCAAGAGTGAAACGGCTCGATGACGCTCCTAGGAGCCTCAGTGCGACGCTGAGTCTGTAGTGCGAGTTCAAAATGTTGACGCAAGCCCGTATTTATACAACGGACAGACAGTTTGAATATTGATGTACAGATTCTGCTCGTGAAGGTTATCGCTGCCAAATATCAACATCTTCTTTTCTACCTAGTGTTCTCATTGTACGCCTCTCACCGAACATTCTCCAGTGTTTTCAAAAATAGGTATATACTGAAAACACGCTGATCAAATTTATGTAATGTTGTATACACATGTGGACGCAAGGAAAGAACCATCGTCGTTGAGCTCACCTCTCCAAACGCGTTCCAATCACACTATCTCGTTAGACGCCTCAGTTTCATCGCGATAGGATCAGTTTGTTATTCTCCAATATAACTTGGTGTACTCTGCAGCGAAAGAGAAACCCAAAATTTGGAATTACCTATTACAAGCTTATATCGTCAAGGCTGTCCAAGCTGTTAGCTTGCGTCATTAAAGATGCGCTAAATTCAGAGGCATTCTCTGTACAACCTTCGACGGGTCATTGCCGTCTGGCTCAAGTTCTCATGGACGGAATGTTTTGTTTCCTATCAGCCCGGCTTCCCCGAGTATTCACGCCGCCATGAACAAAATATCTCAATCTTCGGTACTCATAAAAGCCCTGCTACTGCGACAATATTTAATGCTTGAGACAGGGCCGTAGCCAGAAATTTTTTTCGGGGGGGGGGGGGGTGGAGTTCAACCATATTTATGTACGTTCGTGCGTGCATTTGTATGTGTGCGTGTAATATTCGCAAGCAAAGCTGAAAATTTTCGGGGGGGGGGGGTTGAACCCCCCCCCCCCCCCCCCTCCCGTCCCCTGGCTACGCCCCTGGCTGGAGACAAAGCGGCCCTGATTCATTTTCATCTCTTTACAATGCTTTAATTCAGTGACACATCCTGGAAACTTTCTTCACATCTACATCACAATTATTACAATACATCTAAGAGAGTGCAATTAAAGTTCCCTATACCTTCCTTGACTTCATTATCTGCTGGTGTTCATTAACAAAAACTATAGTAATTCACCGAGGAACCTTTCCACAGCGGAGCTGTTTCAGCCGACCATTAGTACGTGCACAGCGAATAGAAAATCATCATCCTCATGAATCGGCACGGGCTCTGTTCGTCATCTTCTTCATCGTCCTCGTCTCCTCCATTTTCTCCTTCGCTCAAGAACACATGCGCCGATTTTTCTGACCCGGGATGCAATAACCTTGATGGGCGAGAAAACAAGTACAGACAAAGACAAAGAAGAAGAAATAAAGATACACAAGAAGAGCAATTCTTGGCGAAAAGAGTTTCCTGGGACGGGAGGTTCGAACCCGTGTACTAACAATCCGAACACGAGCGTCTTAATCACTCGGCTCTTCAGGCACGCTGGCAGGGCATAGCGTAGGCTTGTAAAGTGCAATATATTCTAGTATAGCAAGGGGACAGAAAGGGAAAGTGAGGGCGAGGAGGACAAATTTGAGGGTGAGGTGGGGAAAGAAGAAGGCGAGAGCGAGTACAGAGAGAGATATAGAGAAAGAAAGGTATAGCAAGAAAGATAAAAGAGAAATAATAGGAAGAAAGAGAAGAGAGAAAAGATAGAAGATGAAAGAACGACTACAGGGAGAGAGGGAAAAAGAAAGAAAGACATAGAAAGAAAGAGAACATATAGAGAAAGAAAGATAATAAAGCGAGAAAAGACAGAGAAAGAAAGAGAAGGTATTCTTGTGTGGGAATCGGTGAGTGGGGAAGTGACGCAATAACTGCTTATCAGGGGAGGACACCAAAACTGCGTCACATGGGGGGAAGGGGGGATAAAGACAGAGGTGAAGAGAGAAGCGTGCAGGGGGCAGGGAGGAAAAACCAGAAGAGCTTTTGGAACAGAAAGAAAGAGAAACAGATATATATATATATATATATATATATATATATATATATATATATATAAGGTTTCTTATATATATACTTATATATAGGTACTATATATATTACATATATCAGGTACTTATATATATCTATAAGTAACAAGTACATCGCGGAGGAAACCCACCGCGATGTACTTGTACTTTGACAAAGTCTGGTCCACCAGACGAACGTTAGTAAAAATATACAGTGCCGAATCAACGAAAGTCGTAGTTTCTTTCTTCATTCTATATATATATATATATATTATATATATATATATATATATAATATATATATGTATATATATATATATATATATGTATATATATATATATATATATATTATATATATATATAAATATATATATATATATATATATGTATATATATATATATATTCACAGTATTGTGTTTCACCATGCGCCCATCACCGTCTGTTGCTCTCGATGCGTGGTACAATACCTGACTGACACCTCTGACACCACTGTTACCTCTGATTGTGTTGCATCTGTTGCCCTCGATGTGCAGCATCCTTGCACCTGTTACACCTGCTGCACCTGTTGCACCTGTTCCTATTGTATTCACAGTGTCATGCGCCAATCACCTGTCTGTTGCCCTGGATGCGTAGCACGTTCGACTGTGTTGCACCTGTTGCCCTCGATGTGCAGCATCGTTGCACCTGTTGCGCCTGTTATTCACCTGTTGTCCTTGCTGCACTTGCAATTGCTCTCGCTGCGCCCATTACCTGTTTGTTGCTATTGATGCGTAGCACGTTTAATTGTGTTACACCTGTTGCCCTCGATGTGCAGCATCGTGCACCTTCTGCACCTGTTATTCACCTGTTGCACTGTTATTCTGCATCACGGTGTGTAGCCACACACTTATAAATTGTGTCTGTAACGGGCAGTACATTCATTAGGACGAAGGCTGGCCCATCAGCCGAAGAAACGTTAATGAAATACATTTCGTACGTGAGTCCTCTTTGCACCCATACACACATAATATATATATATATATATACTATATATATATATAGATATATATATATATATATATATATATTATATATATATATATACGAGAGAGAGGAGAGAGAGAGAGAGAGAGAGAGAGAGGAGAAGAGAGAAAAGGAAGATAGAAAGCCAGAGAAAGGAATAGTCGGAGAGATAGACAGATAGACAGAAAGAGATACATAAATATACGACAAATAGCATACATAGCCATTTATCGTATAGAATAGCAAGGGGTGGGAAAGAGAGAGGTGATAGCATAAAAGGATGCCTAAGGTGAGCCCTAGCTAGGTGCTCACCAGCTCTAATGTGACCCAGCCTTGCTCGAATGAGTGCCAGCTGCGCTAATTGTTTATGTCATCTGGACGCATTCGCACCTGCACACATCGCTATTGATGACGGCACATGACGACGCGCCTAATTTGTGTAAAGGTGGTATTTTTTGTAGCTGAGGGAATGATACATGAATGGTATGCAATGAATAGCTAATCATAAATGATTTCAATGAAATCAGCAGGGGCATTCTCGCGTACTTGAAGAAGGAAAGAGAAAATGTGGCATTATTTTACTGCCAGTCTAATAGAAAAGCTAACTTGCAGCGTACTCTTAATGACCTATGTGTCCACAAATCTTGATTCCTGGAGTGCTTGCTACCTCTGTTAAAGGTTCACGATAAAAAATTGAAATGTATGGGAACAGCCATGGTTCAACACGCCATGGTACAATCTAATAAAGATGAAAATGTATGCATTCATGAACATCATCAGGCCAGGATCGCCTATGACTCACGGCTCCTGCTGCCTTTGTTCATGTTATCCTTAATTTGTCGTTGATCCTATGTGGTGATGGCGAATAAAAGCGATGTACTGAAAAAATAATAATTCTGTGGTTTGTGCCTGCGTGGTGTTACGTCCTGCAGCACTGTTAAAAATGAAGAGAGTTTCAACTGCTACTAGTCATGTATTTCGAATGAGAGTTTGACTGAGTTGAGCGCTCATGTCGAATATGCTTGCAGTCGAATTTGTTATCCCAGAAATTTACAATGTGCATAGAAGGCAGTGTTATAGTGGTATGACTTGTTCGAACTATTATAACTTATTGAGTGAGAAGTCAATTAGAGTGCTACAGGCTGATAGAAAAAAAGGTCATGTCATTAACAGGTGGTTACAAAGTTAAACTTATGGTCATTTCGATCAGTCGACAAAAAATCTAAGTAACTGCTTCAATTCTCTGCTCTTGTTAGAGCTGTTCTGTTACACTATCTCTGAATTGATTTGGCGCTATGAGTCTTCAGTGAGGCTCTAATAAGAGTACGTCTATTTTTATAGAGTTTCGATTCATCTACCACTCCTATATAAGTTGCTACACGACCGCATCAGAACAAGCTGGCTTGTATCGCAGCTGCTCTTGGTGTGCCTCTTCATAGTGATCAACTAAGCAATCACTAATAGGATTTTAACTGAAACCGCCACAGCTATATGAAAAAACAACAGTATATGGATTTTTAAATCGATGTCTGAATGAGCACAACAATGGGAGGACACGGTAAACCACCAGTCTCAGTACCACAAAAGGAGTTAGAATTCTTGCACATGCAATAATTTATCGCGGTTTAGCGCATGAGCCTC
>NC_051180.1:151862535-151878653 GCF_013339695.2 Rhipicephalus sanguineus
ATGTGTCTAACTTGCACATCAGACGTGTACTAAGTCCTGCCCTTTAGCGGAACATTATATTTTTGACGGCATCACTACATTACAAATTTCAGCAGAAGTGCCGTTTGTGACACCGGTGGGAAGTCTCTAGTTCTCTTGTGTACCTCGGAGGGTTTATAAAGAGCAGTGATACAACATGCCTAAAAGACTTGCTAAACATAAAAATGCGTTAGCCTGACGAAGGGAACGCCACCAGCACCGCTCTTTCATCGATGTCCGCGAAGATGCGATTGAATTCTTATTATTGTTATTTATGTTGGAGCCCCTTCAAGTCGTGCACTTATCTCAGGGCGAGTATAGGTCGAACAACGACAGGTATGTGCATGGGGTGAATTGTTCCCTTGAATTATTTATTACTTACATCGCTGCTGATGTTGCCCTCGACAAATACGTAGGTCTCTATCAGTAAAATGAATAGGTCAGATTGCACAAACCAATTTCTTGAATATGCAGAAAAAAATGTACGCGCACATCTTGTCGGAACCTCTTTCAACGCTTTTATTGCAACGACTTTTTTTTCATTGGTTTGACTTCCGCAGCTAACGTATTAGTGTGATGCAGTACAAAGAGCACGTTGTTTATGCTCAACACAATTCACATTTCACACATAATTCAATATGCATGCAATACCTTCTCTGACGCAGGGTTTGTGCGAAGACTTTCAAGCTGAACTACAGCGCGTTGTATGGTTTGGCAACGTGGGCACTATCAATTTTATATATTTCTACTGCGAATAAAAAGTGATGCTTTTGTAATTTTTTTCTGCATCACACACGCATATCGTTTTATTCACCCTGAACTTCTCTTCTTCTATGCGCATATAAGTTGAGATGGCACAGGCTACGCAACAGCGCATATAGGAGATAACCATCTTTCTCGGCTAACTTAGCTTAGTGATTCGAATTACATTGCAGTCATCGCCAGGCATTGTGAATGCTTCCTGCCACAATGCTATAGACTTAACTTAACGTCAATAGAGAAACAAGAGTGTGCGCTGATTGTCGATATCGGTCCGCTTCAGAGTGCGTTTTCACGGATTCGATTCACAGCGACAGCTGCGTTCTGTTCGGGGCAATAGGTCTATTCGCATTACATGAAAAATAATCTACAGATTCCCACAATAATGCGTCTCTTCGGCATTGATTTATTAAAGATTCATTGCTCGTGAAAATCGTAAAAGCTCACGCTCAGTTCACGTTTAGTTATTTTTGTGAATATGTGTCAACGACTGTCGTTTTTTTTTTCTCTTATCACTTTAAGCCCAAGATGATATTTAAGTGCGAAACATTTCTTAGCGAACCTCTGGCACTTTGAGCTTTTCTATCTACGTATCTATCTATCTATCTATCTATCTATCTATCTATCTATCTATCTATCTATCTATCTATCTATCTATCTATCTATCTATCTATCTATCTATCTATCTATCTATCTAGCCGCCTACGTCTGGGTGCTCTCATGATCGCCTCCTTAACTTGGTGTAGACCAAAATTTGCATGGGAGGGTAAGAGGATTTGACGAATATGATTGCCGGGTCATGACATGACTAACGTTAAAATCCTGTCGCGTACGTCGTCAAACCCTTTCCACTAGACACGTGTGGCACATACCCGTTTACCATGGGCCGCGGTGTACGGGTATGCGCCACAGGTGATTGACAGTTTATATCTACCCAGGAACGGCGAGAACAGACATTGGTTACTTAAATGTATAAGCGTTAAGGAAAACCAACATCGGCAGCATTGACTCAACGAATAGAAAGAATGAAAATTAGGATCCCAGCAGGAATCGAACCCAAGAATTCTGCGTGGCTATCAGGTATTCTACCACTGAGCCACGCCAGGCCTAAAAACAGCCTACGCAGGCGTAATTCGGTGCAACGTCAATTGTGGTTGTGGTGCTGGCTATCTAATTTTACAAGAAAGCAATAAACGCTACATGATACTCCTATGATATGTACTCCTACGATACAGACGTCGTATCAGATGAACGTCTGTAGTTCCAGTGTCGGCTCCGCTTTTATAGCAGTCTAATAAACATTACGTTTGTATTCCTATGATTCAGCAAGCTATATTGAAGCATTGCTCGACCCCGGAGGAATACATTAACGAAAGTTACATATGATATCCACATCACCACACCGTAAAGTGCACTTCGTCCACCAGAACGGCACAGTGTCCTCTTCATTTCTTACGAGGCTGGGCGATGGCCTCATGCTGAACGAGGATGATGCCAGATTGATTGACAGCCGCTTTGTAGATTAGGCTGCGTAGGCCACACACACCCAGGTAGTCTACGAACACGACAAACACCATCCACTGATGTTGGTCCACGTAGCACTATCCAGGCCTACCAGCCTCGACGGCCTGAACCTCACCAATGCGATGGGTGGCTTCAGGTTCCGACATGTCGCCGACTCTGTCGACAGACAATTTGTCGACGAAATGACCGAGGCATCCACGAATTCCAACAGCTCTACTATACCACATACTTCACTACACATGGACCCCTCGTCACCACGATCACGACCGGATACTATAACAAGTCATGACCAGCTGCTCGTGCTCACTGATTACGGTGATGATGCCCTTGTTCAAGAACTGTCAAGAGTTTCTTGCACACATGTACACGGGTTCCTGAAACGTGCGTGCGTTTTTGAGACAGGTATAAGCACTACGTATCAGCTTACCGCTACTGGTGGTGGTAATACCCACGTTGCATACGTAACCGTAAATAACTGGTTATATAACACATATGCGGCTCTGCACATATATATGTGTGCGTATAAAATTTATACAAATCTTTAGCGTTATTTTGCAACGTGTCGCTCAGTAAAAAAAGTTACGCCACCGTCCCCTACCCGCCGCATGCTTCGCATAACATCGACTCCCACGGTACGTGGGATCTGCCGAATTTTTAGTTGATCGTTTCTGACATCGGGTTTCTTTTTTCCAGCATTGTTTGCTTACCGAGTTCCGCGTGGTGGTGTGATCAAACATAATCAATAGCATGGTAGATTTTCTATAACTCACTTGAATAATACAAAAAGGTACTTTGAATTTGTTTACTTTCTACACGCTATGCAACATAAATTGTCTTCTACTGAGTCACGTCGTCCACTGTTGGCCAATTTCCACCTGCTCTGATTTTTTAAAAATATAAGAATACTGGCCGCAGAGGAACTTTTAGAATTCACTACTGCGCAAGTGCTTATTTGCTATGAACTAAGAAATTTTGATTGCCTATACGTTACTATCAATGTGCATCCGGTATTTTTCTTCTGTACTAACTGCACAGGATGTGCTAATATATCCATCACATATTTTTACGTGTTTTATCTCCAGTTGAGTCACGAGTTGATCAGGCCTGCTACATTACTGTCTCTCCGTGCGCCGTTCCCAGTGCATACACAAGACCTTTGAGAGCGGAGGGCGTGTCCTCCCGTGTGTTCTACGAACCGGCGGACACTGCGAATTAGACTGACACCCGAAAAGCCGCAAAGCCAGATTGATGGACGCGCTGAACGAGAAACACCGCATGTAATATCTTTACGTTCAATTCAAGGCAGGAGCTCCTAATAGATGGGAGCAAAGTGCAATAACGGGGTCTCACAAGAAGCTTCTCACAATAACGTCGGCCCACCGTCCAGCGACCCGCAGTAAGTAAGCGAGCTCTTCGTTGCGTCAGGAGCAGCTGTCGGTTTGAAAAATTAATTTGATCCTGTGGATACCGGGAGAGGAGTAATTATCCGTGGTGGCGTGTATCTATAGCATGGGTGAAACGTGTGCCTCCATTTTCTTTTATGGTATGTTTTCGAAAGGGGCTTCGCGAAGGAGGGAGACCAACGTGGACAAGGCTGCAGCCCCATTTTGTTGTCAACAAAGAAGCCGTGGCGTCGTATGAGCCTCAGTGAAGACGTGCGAAGAATTATTTGATCTCATTACACCGTTCACGGGTTGGGAATTGGGAATAAGCGACAAGGGGCGCTGTAGGCCAGAACAGGTAAACTTTGAATAGCATTTTATAGGATGCACCACCACGCCACCTCAATCCGCCCAACTTTCAGGATAGAGGGGCGTCCAATAAAGATTTCCCCTGACCCACTTTTATTTATTGCAGGATGCGGAAACTGCCCATGAGTAGTGACATAAGTCACTATAGTCCACGTACCAATGTGTAACTCTGAACGAATAACTGTCTTACTTTTACAGCTGCTGAAGTAGTGTGAGGTGTGATAATGCATGCAGTGACATACAGAGCAGTCATCAAGTTCCTGTACTTGAAAGACCGCACTCGAATAAAGGCGTTCGATGAGATAAAAGAGGTTTATGGGGAGGATTCCCCATCATATGATGTAGCGAAGAACTGGCATCGGCAATTCAAATACTGTCAAATTTCGGTGGAAACGGCTCCGATTTCAGGACGACCCCACTCCACTATCGATGAACACACCATTCAGCAAGTGGAGGCCGCCATTTTGGAAAATCGGCGCGTAACTGTTGGAGACCTAGCCCAAAATGTAAAGATGAGTGTAGGGTCCGTGTAAAAAATCACTCAGGACCACCTTCATATGTGTAAGGCATCCGCTCGCTGGGTTGCTCGGTTGCTCACGCCTTTCCAAAAGCAGGAACGAATCGAATGCTCCCAGTGACTTTTGACCATGTGCCATGAAAACCAGGAGGACTTTTTCAACAGACTGATTGCACAGGATGAATGTTGGGTCCGTCACTAGGAACCGGAGACTAAAGTCCAGTCGATGCAGTGGAAACACTTGGACTCAGCGCCTCCAAACAAGGCACGCGCCCAGCCCTCGGCGGGCAAGGTCATGCCCACAGTCTTTTGGGACAAGCACGGAGTAGTCTTCATAGATTTCGTAGGAAACGGTGCCATGATTACTGGGGCATACTATGCTTAACTGCTGCGGAAATCGCGGGAGTCCGTCAAAAGCAAGAGGCATCGCATGCTCAACAAGGGTGTCCGCCTTCTGCAAGACAATGCCCCAGTTCACAACTCACATGTTGCCCAGATGGAAGCACGCTGCGGTGGCTTTGAAATTCTACCACATTCCCCTTATTATCCCTACCTCGCACCATCGGACTTCCACCTCTTTCCAAAAATGAAGTCATATTTGAAGGGCAAGCATTTTCCAGATGATGAAACTGATTCCTGAAGTCACAACTAAGCTTTAGGAGCTCCCTGTCGATTTTTACTAAGCGAGGTGTTAACAGTTGCATAAAAAGATGGGAGAAGTGTTTGTCCCTGGTTGGCACCGATGTAGAGAAGGACTAATAAATCTGCAAAATTTCGTTGCTCTCCGTCCACAGGAAGTAGGTCAGGGGAAATCTTTATTGAATGCCCCTCGTATATACGGTACGTTGCAGAGGTGCAGGGACAAAACGCCACGCTGTTTAAGTAAAGAAATAAAGCAGCCATCTCTGGAACTTGCGGATGGCGTGTGTAGTGTTAGGTACGTTAACAGGAATGCATACTGTTTAATGTTTTGATATGCCCAAGCATTTCCTTGCCCTTCGAGCGAGAAAACTGTGCCCGTGTATCCGTCCCTCTGTCATGTAAAAAATCGCGCAAAGAAGAAATCTTTGTAAGCAAAAAACAAATCACAGGGTCCCTTATGCATTTACTAAAGACGACTCGAAGGCAAAATCCATTTTTATTCTCATTCGATGTAATGATCCTGCCCCGCCACCCACCGAAACCTTTCCACACCTAACAATTTTGCACTGCCTCCAGGATTGGAGACGTTGCTGGCTTCCTGGACCATACTAGGCTTTGCGCTGCCTCCGTGATCGGCCTACCTTTGACCAAGCGACGATGACATGTGATGGCGTCATCACGATGACGTCATGCGGTGCCGTCATCGCGTTATGAGGATTTTTTGCATCACTCGTTTTGGTGCACACGCGACAGGCACCGGTCGATTTTCGCGTTTGATGAGGCATCTAAGGCTTTCGCCTCGATCAATCTTATTAGTTACGATGAGCTTGAAACCAAGTGTTCCACGCTTAGAATCCGAGTTTCTTAACCACTATGCGACGCACCTACGCTTTCAGAGCGTAAATATATCTGTATCATATGAATGCTTTGTACCAGCGGCACAAAAAAATGTAAGAGGAGAATGCTTTTTATGAAGCCTTCGTTGAAATATTTAGTGGCGACCCAGCAGAAACCCTCGCAAGGACAGGATAGAGTGCTTACAAAGAAGACTGTGCCCATCTGGAGAATTTCTAATTGCGAAACTTTAATACAAAACAGGTCAAATATGCGAGGCGTGTTACAGGCGCTGACGAAAGCCGCGGAAGATAAAGACGCAGTGCGGACGCCGCCGACAAGAACGTTCCACTGAACGCCGCAACGCAGAGCAAGTGTGGGAAATGCAAACTAGTGATAACGGACATTCCCGGGAGCAACGAGCACGCATTCATCTCAAAGAGAAGGTGATTACCAGGAAACGCTAATGCAATACTGAGGGAACTGCCAGAGGGCATTGTGTTTGTTTTCAAATAGAAAATAATCTTTGAGCACTTAATGAAAGTTCTGACCGAAGGCGTTTACTAAACAAAATTCCATTAAAACACTCTTTTTGTGCTGCCCCTCTATTATCCACCATCATGGTGCACTTTGGCATTAGTAGCTTAAATGCTTTTCAGGCATACACGTTTTTATACTAACGCTGTAGAAACCGCTCTAGGATATCAATCTCATCCGTGGCCACTTCTGTCGTTCACTCCTATTAAATTTTTCCTGAAAACACAAGGGCTGTTAACGAGCTACGCATGGAAAAAAGTACTAAGCTATATAGTAGCTACAAATATTGCTTGAAACCGTGCACCTAATGCACTTACGCGAAGTCTTTTCCGTTTTAACTACCTCGTACAGCAGCAATCAACGAAAGATACTTTGTGATCGTTGACAACACTTTGTGTATGCTACCGGCGTGCTTGATACACCAGACGGTGTCCCTCTTCGGTCTGCGCGCACTGATGGCGATGGTGCCACTAGCGATGACAGCGAGTATCAGCGTACACAGAGGATCACTCCTCGAGATCACGTTTGGGCGCTTGGGCACGCGCGCCGCACCTTGCGAATGAATTTTAAGAAGCCCAACCACCCACACCCTTCCTGAAGCGCCACTCATCACGACTTCGGTCGCCGTACTGCTCAAACGCTTACTCAGCGTGGAGCACCATATCTGTCTTTTCTTTTTGGAGAAGTAAATGAAATGCTGTGGCGGGACACAAGAGGCTTCCTCAAATCTGCGCTCACGTCACGTCTCGGCGCTAAATTGGATGGAATTGCAGAATATTCTTTCGGAGAGGGAAAAGAAAGACATGATCCATGAAATCAAAGTTACAGGATGTGCGGCCGCCGTGAACTGCCTGTCACGTTTTCGTAGTTTCTGTTTTTAGTAGAAACTAGCAGGATTAATAAATAATGTGAGGCGGAAGAAGGCAGCTTTTTTGTTATACAGAAAAGCAACAAAAGCAACTGGTTAAAAATTATGGCTGGCCCCACGCTTTGACGGAATCTGTTTCATGCGAGCCAGGCAGCCAGTTGTGTGCAGCATTTTTTTGGCCTTGAGCCTAGCACTACCAGGTGAACCGACGTGTTTGTGTAAATGGAGGTGTTGTGTGCCCATTGCGGGCTTACCAGGCACGCCGGCTAAACTGACGTTTAAATTATAACTTAAGATCTCAGGTAGCAGCACTCACGTGAGGTCACAGACGTCTGTGTTATCGAGACGAAGTGCACGCTGCGGTGCAATGATGGGAATATACGTAACTCCCGTTAGTGCATTCCTCCAGAGAACAGTAAGGCTTCAATATAGCTTGCCGAATCATAGGAATACAAATGTATTGTTCACTAGATTGCTGTAAAAGCGGAGCCGAGATTCGAACCAAAACTGACGTTAATCCGACGTATGCCTATCATAGGAGCACGTATGTAGCGTTTATTCCTTTGTTATAAAATGAGACAGCCGCACTAAAACCACAGTGGACGTTAAACCGGCATTACGCCTGCATACACTCTTTTAAATGCGAAGCATTTCTCAGCGAACCTGAGCCACTTTGGCCGTATCTATCTATCTATCTATCTATCTATCTATCTAGCCGCCTACGTCTGGGCGCTCTCCTGGTCGTCTCCATAACTTATAATATACCAAAATTGGCAGAGCAGGGGATCAGTGTATGACGAACACGATGCACTGGTCATGACATGAATAACGCAAAATACCTGTCGCGTACGTCATGAAACCCTTTCTCTCACTCACGTGTGGCACATACCCGTATACCAGAGTTCATGTTATACGGGTATGTGCCACAGGTGATACAGAGTCTCAATAAACACAGTAACCGCGAACACACGCATTGACACGCAAGGGAAGTGATAATAAGAATCAGTGTTTGGGTTTTTTTTCCCAAAACCGCGATATGATTCTGAGAGATGCCGTACCGAAGGGCTCCTGAGAATTTGACCATCAGGTATTCTTTAACGTGTACCGACATCGCACAGTACACGTGCATCTAGCATCTTGCCTCCATCGAAATGCGACCACCGCGGCCGGGATTGAACCCGCGACCTTCGGGTCAGCAGCCTAGCACCGTAACCGCTATACCACCACGGCGGACGCAAGGAAAGTGAGCAAGCTAAAGACAGAACACCTCTGGAGGACGCTCAACTACCATCCACTCGTCCAGCTGGTCCGCAACGTGGACCAAGCAATAACCAGGGTCAATGCTTCCTACAATATATCTGCCGAGAGAACCAGGCCTCTCATCATTACCGGTGACTTCAATATTGAGTATCAAACCCAACAACGCTTGGTCCTTACACTGCGTGAAAGACGGCTGCGATGTGGAAAGGGCATCAAAAGATCTCTCTGCCACGTCCACGAAATGAGGCATCATAGACCATTTCATGGTGAGAGGCATCCAGTATTTCCACCAGCTCCACTATACCTCGCACTTCACTACACTTAGACTCCTCATGGCCGCGATCACGAACGGATCCGATTAACAAGTCCGGTCAAGCTGCTAGTGCTTACTGATCACGGTGATGATGACCGTGTTGAAGAACTGTCAAGAACCCCTTCTACACATGCACACGGGTTCGTGAAACGTGCGTCCGTTCTCCGTCATAACAGACAAGCATAGGCTTCCAAAGCAACGTCGAGCGGCGCCGCAGCTCTTATCGCAACTGGGGGGCATCCACGGCCACAACACTGCCTCCTCCGCTTCCGCGCACGCGTAGATGCATCTGTGGTGCGTCACAATGTAACTATCGCTGACTAGCAGTGCAACATCGTTACGCAGCTGTAAACAACTGCTTATAAAATACACATGCTACTCTTCAACATATGTGTGTAGGTATACCAATGCCACATTTTTGGCGTCATTTCGTAACGGTTCGCTCAATGTGAAAAATTACGCCACGCTCACTTTCCTGCGCATGCTTCGCATAACATCGATTCCCACGGTACGTGGGATCTGCCGAATTTTTTTTTGAAAGCAGTTTCTTGGCCTGGCGTGGCTCTGTGGTCGAATATTTGACTGCCACGCAGAATGCTTGGGTCTGATTCTTGCTGAGATCCGAATTTTAAATGCGAAATTCGGATCTCAGCAAGAATCAGACCCAAGCATTCTGCGTTAGGGAACTTCTGCGACTTTGAGAGTATCTATCTATCTATCTATCTATCTATCTATCTATCTATCTATCTATCTATCTATCTATCTATCTATCTATCTATCTATCTATCTATCTATCTATCTATCTATCTATCTATCTATCTATCTATCTATCTAGCCGCCTACGACTTTGAGCTCTCCTGGCCGTTTCATTAATGGGATGTATACCAAAATTGGTATGACACAACACGACCGTATTACGAACATAAATGCCAGGTCATAACATGGCAATCGTGATATGCGTGTCATGAACAGCATGATTTACATGCCACGGTATTGGGGCTCTTGCGGCCGTTTCGTTAATTTTATATATACCAAAATTGGCATAGCGTGAAAATAGTGTATGAAGAATGCAAGCGGCAGGTCCTAATGTGCAAATCATGAGAAGCATGACATGTACAGCATGATTTACATTATATGTTCTCTGGGCCCCCGTGGCCGTTTAAATGAATGGATACATACCAAAACTGGCATAATCATACATTTCTGTATGACGAACATAACTGACACATGGTAACATGAAATTCATGATATGCAAGTCATGTACGACATGATTTAGATGCTACGCTCATGGTGGCCGTTTAAATGAATGAATACATACCAACACTGGCATGATGAGACATTTCTGTATCGCGAACACAACTGACACATGGTAACATGAAAATCATGATATGCAAATCATGTACGACATGATTTGCACCACGCTCATGGTGCCTTCGCGGCCATTTCGCTCGCTTGATATACACCAGCTATCCCAAGCTATCCCAAGATAGCTGTGGTAAGCTATCCCAAGAGACGAAAAACCTCATTAAGAAACGTCAAGCCGTGAAAGCCTCAAATGCAACAGACAAAATAGAGCTGGCGGAGCTTTCAAAGTTAATCTATAGGCGTAAAGTAGCCGACATAAGAAAGTATAATATGGAGAGAATTGAGCATACTCTAAAGAACGGAAGAAGCCTCAAAGCTACGAAGACAAAACTGTGCATAGGCAAAAATCAGATGTATGCTTTAAGGGACAAGGAAGGCAAGGTCACAACCAATGTGGATAGAATAGTTGAGGTAGCGGAAGAGTTCTACAGAGATCTGTACAGCAGCCAAGACAGTCAGGATGATGACGTAAGAAGCAGTAATATCCCAAAGGAATCTGACACCTCACCAGTATTGACAGGAGAAGTAAAGAAAGCCCTAAAGGGAATGCAAATAGGCAAAGCCGCTGGTGAGGACCAGGTAACATCAGACCTGTTGAAAGACGGTGGAGAGATTATGTTAGAAAAACTGGCCACCCTGTATACAAAGTGTCTTTCGATGGGGAGGATACCAGAATCTTGGAAGAATGCCAACATCATCTTGATCCATAAGAAAAGGGACGTCAAGGACCTGAAAAATTACAGGCCCATCAGCTTACTGTCCGTTGTCTACAAGCTATTTACAAAAGTAATTGCTAACAGAAATAATACGACATTATAGTTCAATCAACCAAGGGATCAGGCAGGATTTCGTACAGGCTTCTCAACAATACACAATATTCATACTATCAATCAGGTGATAGAGAAATGCGCGGAATACAACTATCCCCTATATATAGCCTTCATAGATTACGAGAAGGCATTTGATTCGGTGGAGACATCAGCAGTCATGCAGGCACTGCGGAATCAGGGCATCGACGAAGCCTATATAAACATAATGGAAGAAATCTACAGCGCATCCACAGCGACTATAGTCCTCCATAAAGAAAGCGACAGAATCCCAATAAAGAAGGGCGTACGGCAGGGAGACACGATCTCTCCAATGCTATTCACCGCGTGTTTACATGAGGTTTTCAGGGCCCTAGATTGGGAAGAATTAGGGATAAGAGTTAATGGAGAGTATCTGAGTAACCTGCGATTTGCGGATGACATTGCATTGATGAGTAACGCGGGAGACGAATTACAGCTCATGATTACTGAACTGGATACGGAAAGTATAAGAGTAGGTCTGAAAATTAATATGCATAAAACTAAAGTAATGTGGAACAATCTTGGCAGAGAACAGCGCTTTGCGATAGGTGGCGAGACACTGGAAGCTGTAAAGGAGTACGTCTACTTAGGACAGGTAGTAACCGCGGAGCCGAACCATGAGAGTGAAATAACTAGAAGAATAAGGATGGGATGGGGCTCATTCGGCAAGCATTATCAAATCATGAATGGTAGTCTACCACTATCTCTCAAGAGGAAGGTATATAACAGCTGCATCTTAGCGGTACTTACCTACGGAGCAGAAACCTGGAGACTTACAAAGAGGGTTCAGCTTAAATTGAGGACGACGCAGCGAGCGATGGGAAGGAAAATGATAGGTGTAACCTTAAGAGACAGGAAGGGAGCAGAGTGAGAACAAACGGGGGTTAAGGATATCATAGTTGAAATCAAGAAGAAGAAATGGATATGGGCCGGGCACGTAGCACGTCGGCAGGATAACCGGTGGTCATTAAGGGTAACTGACTGGATTCCAAGAGATGGCAAACGCATGAGGGGGAGGCAGAAAATTAGGTGGGTAGATGAGATTAAGAAGTTTGTAGGTATAACGTGGCAGCAGAAAGCACAGGACCGGGTTGAGTGGCGGAACATGGGAGAGGCCTTTGCCCTGCAGTGGGCGTAGACAGGCTGATGATGATGATGATGATGATGATGATGGTATACACCAAATTGTTATTACGCGATGACACTGTATGATGAACGTAAATCAGAAGTGATAACGTGAAAACCATGACATGCAAGTCATGCACGACATGATTTACATGCCACGCTCATTGTCCGATTGTTGCCGTTTCGCTTGCGTGATATGCATCAAAATTGGTATTGCGCGACGCGACTGTATGATGAACGTAAATGAGAGGTGGAAACTTGAAAGTCATGACAGGCGAGTCATGTACGACGTAATTTACATGCCACTCTCATGGTGCCCTCGCGGCCATTTCGCTCGCTTGATATACACCAAAATCGGTATTGCGCGAGGAGACTGTATGGCGAACATAAATGAGAGGTGGTAAGATGAATTAGAGCACTGCACGGGCCTGATTTTTCGGCCCGGGCCCGCTTTATGAAGCACGAGCCCAGCCCGAGCCCGTTGTTCCAAGCCCGGGCCCGGGTGTACATGACCGAACCCAACCCGAGCCCGGCCCGGGCCCGGGCCTTCATTACTAAACTTATCCAGGGCACGCGTGTTCATGACCAGGCCCGGCCCGGGTCCGCTAGAGGATATTAGTTGTTCATGATGATTTTTAATGATGCCTTGCGCTTTGTAGCGGGCGATCGCACGGAAAGTCCGGTGTGTACATGCATCAAAATCTTGCTTTGCCCGCAGTGGTAGCTCAGCGGTTAAGCTGTTTCGCTGTTAAGTCCTAGGATGCGGGTGCGATTCCCCGCGGCCACGGAGGCCGCATTTTGATGGGGGCGAAATGCAAGAACACCCGTGTACTTATCTTTAGGTGCACGTTAAAGAACTCCAGGTTGTCGAAATTAATGCGGCCCCCAATACGGCGTGCCTCGTAATTATATCATGGTTTTGGCACGTAATACCAAGGAATATAAATGAAATGTTGCCTATATGGCACATGGCAAGTTTATTACAATAACAGTTTAGTGAAAATAAAACATCGCAACAAAATTTATTTTAAAAAAGTGAACAACTAACATGAAAAAGCGGAGAGAAGCAAACCCGGGACATTTTCTTTAATGCTATTTTCTACACTCGCGTTGGAAACATTAATCACACAATTTTTTAAAAGAGGCTCCTGATAATTAATTTGTTGCAGCAAGATAAAAACGTTAACGTTATATATGAAGAACAGTCACCAAAAGCAGATGAAATATAAATCGTTCATATTCTAACTTCGTCACGGAAACGTAATCGCTATGAACAATATAATTATAATGTTACGAGAAAACGTATATTTACAAATATATACAAGCAGAAATAGACGCTGAGACAATGGCGGACCGGAGCCTGTCCCTTCAGCACTTCCTCGTTGTCCCTCTTCCAGAGTGGGCCCCACTACTACCTTATGCCACTGGCCCACTGCTACCATGTGACACTACCCCGCGGCGTAAAAGCGCCGACCCGGCGCTGGTCACGGAAGTAGTGAGGTGGACGGCACATATGGTTTCAGTCTTACGACGTGCACAACAGTGGATGGCGTCGGCGTTGACTGCACGGAATCGGCGACTCGCTGTATTTCATACGTGAGGTCAGTGACCTTCCGCAGGACTTTGTATGGTCCGTCATAGCGAAATAACAACTTTTCTGAGAGACCGATGCGACGACATGGGGTCCACAATAGGACAAGTGAACCGGGTTCATAAGAGACATCTCGGTGCCGGCGATCATACAGGTCTTTTTGAGAGGCCTGAGATGCTGTGAGGCGCTCTCGGGCAATCTGTCGTGCTGTGTCGGCTCGGGCAATGGCATCGAGAACGTATGTGACAGGCGAGTTTGAGCCAGTGGGAAGCAGCGTGTCAAGAGGGAGGGACGGCTCACGTCCATACAGAAGATAAAACGGGGAATAACCTGTGGTGTCATGCCTGGAGGAGTTGTAAGCGAATGTGACGTAGGGTAACGTTGCGTCCCAGTCGCGGTGGTCGGCAGAAGCGTACATCGACAACATGTCCGTGAGAGTGCGGTTCAGGCGCTCCGTAAGCCCATTAGTTTGCGGGTGGTATGCCGTTGTGAACTTGTGGTTTATAGAACAGGAACGAACAATGTCCTGGATGACGCGGGACAAAAAGTATCGGCCTTGGTCGGTGAGAAGCTGGCGAGGAGCACCGTGATGCAAGATGATGTCATGCAGTAGCAAGTCGGCGACATCAGTTGCGCAGCTGGTGGGAAGAGCGCGGGTAATGGCGTAACCTGTGGCGTAGTCAGTCGCTACGGCGACCCACTTGTTCGCGTACGCAGAAGTGGGGAATGGTCCGAGGAGGTCGAGCCCGACGCGGTAGAATGGTTCGGCGGGGATGTCAATAGGCTGAAGGTGGCCGGCTGGAAGCATTGTTGGTCGTTTTCGACGTTGACAGAGGTCGCAGCTGCTGACGTACTTTTGCACGGAGCGATAGAGGCCTGGCCAGAAGAAACGGCGCCGGACGCGATCGTAAGTGCGTGTAACTCCAAGGTGACCGGCGGTAGGTTCATCATGGAGCTGGCGAAGAACATCTGCTCGCAAGTGGGAAGGCACGACGAGAAGGCGTTCAGGGCCGTGGGGCGCATATTGTGGCGGTATAGAACACCGTCGTGAAGGCAGTACAAGTTTAGAGAACTGCTTGGAGTTCCGGAACTCAGACTGTCAATGATGGGACGTCAAACCGAGTCGCGGCGTTGCTCACAACCTATATCGAAGAAGTCTGATATTGAGAATACCCCAGACTCAGCGGGTCCCTCTGTGGTGTCGGGTGGATCCACTGGGTACCGTGACAGACAATCGGCGTCCTGATGGAGTTGGCCGGATTTGTAAACCACCGAGAAGGTGCATTCTTGAAGGCGGAGAGACCAACGACCGAGGCGGCCCGTGGGATCTTTGAGCGAAGAGAGCCAGCACAGGGCGTGATGGTCAGTTACAACAGTAAAGCTGCGGCCGTACAGGTATGGGCGAAACTTAGCAACTGCCCAAACTAGAGCAAGGCACTCTCTTTCGGTGATTGAATAGTTCTGCGCCGTAGACAACAGTCGGCTGGCGTAGGCGATGACGCAGTCTCGTCCGTGTTGACGCTGAGCCAGAACAGCACCAATCCCATGGCCACTAGCGTCGGTGCGAACCTCTGTCGGGGCGGTGGGATCAAAGTGGGCTAATACTGGAGTAGTTGTGAGGGCTGTAACGAGCGCCGAAAACGCAGCAGCCTGAGGCGAACCCCAAGTAAAGCTGACGTCTTTCTTGAGTAGTTCTGTGAGAGGACGCGCAATATCGGCAAAATTCCGGATGAAGCGGCGGAAATAGGAACACAACCCTAGAAAGCTGCGGATATCTTTAGCCGAACAGGGTACGGGAAATTGTGTCATTGCGCGAATTTTGTCGGGATCAGGCTGGACGCCAGCTGCGTTAACGAGGTGACCCAGTACAGTTATTTCACGACGGCCAAAACGGCATTTGGAGGAGTTCAACTGTAGACCAGCGTTGCGGAATACCTCGAGAATAGTGGAGAGCCGCTCAAGATGGCTTGCGAATGTTGGTGAAAAAACGATGACATCGTCCAGGTAGCACAAGCATGTTGACCACTTGAAGCCGCGTAGAAGGGAATCCGTCATCCGCTCAAAGGTGGCGGGAGCATTGCAAAGCCCAAACGGCATGACCTTAAATTGGTACAGGCCATCTGGGTTACAAATGCGGATTTTTCTCGGTCTGCGGATCAACAGCGA